>NC_052355.1:21788567-21843912 GCF_009727055.1 Benincasa hispida | reverse complement strand
CTTGATATTGACCTATCCAAACACCATCTATTAGGGGGATACGCTAAAGGTACCGCAAGGCCGAGGGTAGATCTCACGGTGTGGACTATTTAGGAGAAACGTGAAAGGTTTAAATGAAGCATCGTATGCCCCAAGTATCTCCCACTGAATGTTCTACCTAGGGATTCATTAACCTAGACAATTCGGCTACTGATTTTAGTCTAAGTCATCTTTTTAAACTCTGCTCATAAACAACGTTTGTCTATGAAATATGAATAAGTTCAAGTAGTCACATTTAAACACTTTAATGGGCTGTCCTTAACTTGCATGCATGCATCAAATCTATCTAATTTACCTTTTCAGGTAAGTTCCTAGGTAGGGGTGTTACGTTTCCGTCAACTTAAATACCCCAGCCTTGACAGAATCCACCTTGACAAAAGGTCCCTTATAGATAAATTTGCTACACTTTACCTTTTATTAGCCAATTTAATCCTATTAAACTGATTAAAAGATTAAAGCCTTATGGTTGCTAATCGTATTAGAACCGTGATCTTAGGTCTATGTGATCCAAGTTTCAAACACTTTAAAACCATGAATTAAACCTAAGTGAGCATGTATGTCTTTCTTATTCCTTTTAGTTCTAATTTCTCTTTAACTTTTAAAAAGAAACAACTAAAACCATTGCGCACAACGAGGCGTTTATAACATTTATAAAGTAACCTATGTGTCATGCTTCGTGCAATGTCCGATCATTACTATATATAGCTTTTAAATAACGTGTAACAACCAAGCAAACATGCTATCATTCACCCTTATACTATAACAATTATAACATAAAGATGATGCATGTCAATGCTTTTTATGCATGCATAAATATAACTCTTATATTATATGATGCATGAGCATGCTCTTGTATAATTAAATCATGCTTCTCTAAATTATAACAATTACAATAAAGAGATGATGCATAACTATTGCATAACCTAAGGTGGGATTTACTATATGTGCATACCATATGACATATAAAAACATACATCACATGTAATAAAGAAAGGATTAATGGACCGGGATGAGCCCTTACAAAGAAAATCGGAATGAAATAACCCTATCTATTACATTTTTCATCGAGCAAACTGATTCATAGGCGAACCGGGACTTGAATTGCCAGGAGGTCTTCATCATGTAGTAAACTCCAGTAGGTAGACGATCATTCAGCAGTACTAGACGATAGAAGCATAAGTAAATGATTGCATAGACGACGACGAGGCTGCGAAGCCTGATCGTCTATGCAATCATGTAGCGCGACGACAGGTAAACGATTTACCTTGCATTACTAAGCGATCGTTTAGTCAGTTACTAAGCGATGAAGCTTGCTAACCTAAACGATCGTCTATGCGACCACTTAACGCGGGAACAGGTAAACGATTTACCTCGCGTTACTAAGCGATTGTTTAGTCAGGTACTAAGCGATGAAGCTTGCTGACCTAAACGAACGTCTAGTGTGCGCGCGATAAGCGATCCGCGAGTATCTCATCGTCTACACGATGCGATACTCTACGATTGCGTACCTGATCATCACCACGATACAACCAACTCTTGATCGCATACCCCATCGTTTAACCGATGCGTTCAACAGCGATCTCGTACTCCATCAACTTTACGATGCGATCAATAGTGATTGCGTAGCACATCTTCTGCATGATGCGATAAACCCTAGCTCGCCTCCTTCCTTGAAGAACCGCAACGCTTGCCCAGAACTTTGACGAATGACTCAAAACTTCAAAAAAACTTTGAATACATACTCGATAACGATTATTAATGCCCAAAAACGTAGGGGGCTTTACAAACAATTGCAAATGTAAAAAGATCTAAATCAAACCGAGGCTAATCATCCCGAAAACATCCATTAATCCCGCACATCCATAGAACATTTAACCAGTTAAACAGTGTGAAAATGCACCCACCATGAATGTAAATCTCATTTCGTTACAATAAATGAAATCGGAGTATCAGAACCTGTCTCTGATACCAATTGAAGGATCTCTCTTACTGAGAAGAGTTCCATGAGCGTGTTCGGATCGCTCCGATCTCACCATGACTGAAATACACATTATACATTCAAAATTACAGTATGCCAAACAAACCCTAATTATCGGCATGCTATGAACAACAAAAAAACAAGGGAAAGAGTTCCATACCAGTTGAAGACCATCTTTGACACTTTGGAACTCAATGCAGCGGAACCCTCTAAGCGATCTACCAACGCCCAACGGAAGCATCGACTGTAACAGCACGAACAACTGCACGAACACGAACACCGCCGGGACGACATCACTAGTAAAGAGCCCCAGGTATTCTCGGAGTGAAAACCCAAAGGGTGGTCTTTGGTGAATTTAGTAGAGAAAGGAAAAAACACGAATCGTGTAGGCGATAAGCAAGTGGGAAGGAAAAAGACGCTATCGAATAGCAGAATTCTTATTGTTTAGGAGAAGCTACACGATCGTGTAGGATTTACTGAACGATCGTTTAGGAAAGGGTTTAGCAACGTTTAGAGAAGCTATCCGATTGTGTAGGAAACAATGTGCGATCGTTTAGGCACGAGGTGGACAATTGTTTAGGCGGAGAGTGCTATCGTATAGGCTCTCGAAAAAACTTAAGCAATCGTTTAAGAAACACCAGCACGCTCTCGCAAATTCTTTTGGGCGATTTACCAAAATGAAAACTATTTTCATTTTAACTCATCGGTTACAATAACCAACGTTGCCCCACTAACTCACGTCCGAATGTAAATTTTGGATTCATTATCAGATAATTAACCAACTAATTAATTAATAAATATAATCATATTATATTTTTATCCTATGGTTTGATATCACATATCTACTATAGTATTTTTCTCCTCTAGCCAATAATATCATATATAATTAACCAGTCCGATTATATCATATATAATCGAACTTCCTATTGTCAATTTGAACATTTCAAATTAACCCAAACACTGGTTCTCGACTTTATCCAAGCTACCCAGGGAACCTAATGGATCTGTGGCTCGAAGCTTCAACGGTCCGTGAATAGTTGACTAAACTCTTTAGCCATGAGATCCACCATCTGTTAACTGTCAGACATTCCACTAAAGACCAACAACTGAACTCTTCTTACCACGGATATATTTCTGTGTCCATCGAATATAACCAATCATGAGTACGATGACCATTCACAGATGCTCGTAAGTAAAGTTGATCCAAATTACCATTTTGCCACTGTAGTTACATCTCACTTCTTAAGTATCACTAATTCCTCTAATGAACAATACAACATAGTCTAACTATGTGTGAACACCTCTCGGGCCAAGAGAAGGTGTTGAAGGATCTCTTAACGAAGAGTTCCATGAGCGCGTTCAGATCGCTCTAATCTCACAGTGACCGAAATACAACAATATACATTCAACATATACAGTTATGCAAACAAATCTTAATTAACAGCATGCTAAGAACAAGAACATAACAAGGGAAAGAATACCATACCAGTTGAAGATGTTTTTCACACTTCGAAACTTCAACGCAGCGGAAACCCTCCACGCAATCTACCAGCGCCCAGTAGCAGTGTCAACAAAAGCAGCACGAACAACCGCAAACACGAACACCGTGGGGACGACACCACCACTAAAGAGCTCTGGGTATTCTCGGAGTGAAAACCCAAAGGGTGGTCTTTGGTGAATTTGGTGGAGGAAGGAGGAAACACGAATCGTGTAGGCGATAAGCAAGTGAGAGGGAAAAAGACGCTATCGCATAGCAGAAATGCTTATCCTTTAGGAGGAGCTACACGATCATGTAGGTTTTAGTAAACGATCGTTTAGGAAAAGGTACATGATCGTTTAGTAAAACTGGCACACTATACGATCGTCTAGAGAAGCTATTCAATCGTGTAGAAAATAGCATGCGATCATTTAAGTGCGAGGTAGACGATTGTTTAGGCGGAGAGTGTTATTGTATAGGCTCTCAAAAACACTTAAGCGATTGTTTTGCTTTCTACCAACACGCGCTCTCACGAATTCTTTCGACGGTTGATGACGGGCCATTCAAAAATGAAAACTTTTTTTTTCATTTTAATTCATCAGTTACAATAACCGACGCTCCCCACTAACCCACGTCCGAACGTGAATTTTGGATTAATGATCATATAATTAACCAACTAATTAATTCATAAATATAATCATATTATATTTTTAACATATAGTTTGATATCACGTATCTACTATAGTATTTTCTCCTCTACACGATATAAATCATATTTATATCTAATTTCCTCCAATATAATGTATCTCATACATTTAGCCAATTATATCATATATAATTAACCAGTCCAATTATATCATATATAATCGAACTTCCTCCTGTCAATTTGAACATTTCAAATTAACTCAAATACTGGTTCTCGACTTTATCCAAGCTATCCAGAGAATCTAATGGACCTGTGGCTCAAAGCTTCAAAAGTCCGTGAATAGCTGACTAAACTCTTTAGCCATGAGATCCACCATCCGTTAACTGTCAGACATTCCACTAAAGACCAACAACTGAACTCTTCTTACCATAAATATATTTTTGTGTCCATCGGATATAACCAATCATGAGTACGATGACCCTTCATAGATGCTCATAAGTACAGCTAGGTCAAATTACCATTTTGCCCTTGTAGTTACATCTCACTCCTTAAGTACCACTGATTCCTCTCATGAACAATACAACATAGTCCAACTATGTGTGAAACCTCTTGGGTCAAGAGAAGGTGTTTGGTGCCACATCGTCCAAGCCCCGGAATCAGCCTTTAAGGGAGCTATCTAGGGAAATGAGTGAATTCCATCTTGTGTAGCTGAGTTTCCAACTCTCAAATCAGACGAATCCCCAAAATGGTAGGTTTGAATCGACAACCTGGCCACTCGCACCCATACAAATCAAAGGATCGCCCTCAATGGCAGGACTTCCCAACTCACTCAGGATTGAGGTCATGTTACCTATGGTCATCCTAGTGAAGTGAAGTCTCTGTCATGAACGGTGTTATATAACGAGACGTTAACACTTTGTGGTCAGGTCTTATATAAACTCTTTGTATGGGACGCCCATGCTCACATGTCCCCAACACGTATGATTAGGATCAGACCATCTGTGACAAGTTACAACGCTTGTGATCATTCCACAAAGCGGACCGCATCCGTAGGATTATCAGGATAAAGTCTCCCTCCTTTATCCATATACTACAGACCATTTTGATTATCACTCAAGACATGATCCACTTGTATGTCACCACGTACATGCTTAAGTCACATACAGATAACCAGGGATTTTATGTTCGTTGATTTGTGGTAAAGCAAATAAAACAAGTAACTGAGCAAAATACAAGATGTTAAGTAAATATCATATATTAACAACACAAGCATTCGTACAAACTGCTTACAAACTACAGGACAAGAGACTTTAGGGCATCAACCCCAATAGGTGTGTGGTGCCACATCGTTCAAGCCCCGAAATCAGCCCTTAAGGGAGCTATCTATCTACTTACCCCTGCCTCGGGGAAGGAGTGAATTCCATCTTGTGTAGCTGAGTTCCCAGCTCCCAAATCAGACGAATCCCCAAAATGGTAGGTTTGAATCGGCGACCTGGCCACTCGCACCCATACAAATCAAAGGACCGCCCTCAATGGCAGGAGTTCCCAACTCACTCAGGATTGAGGTCATGTTACCTATGGTCATCCTAGTGAAGTGAAGTCTCTGTCATGAACGGTGTTATATAACGAGACGTTAACACTTTGTGGTCAGGTCTTATATAAACTCTTTGTATGGGACGCCCATGCTCACATGTCCCCAACACGTATGATTAGGATCAGACCATCTGTGACAAGTTACAACGCTTGTGATCATTCCACAAAGCGGACCGCATCCGTAGGATTATCAGGATAAAGTCTCCCTCCTTTATCCATATACTACAGACCATTTTGATTATCACTCAAGACATGATCCACTTGTAACCTGTCTCTTATACACATCTAGATGTGTATAAGAGACAGATGCAGCGCACGATAAAAAAAAAAAAAAAAATTCCAGAATGCGTCTCTTCAAGAGACACATTCGGATGGGGACAAAAAAGCCACCCATTTTCCCTAAATAAGTTGAAAACTACCTCTTTTCCCTAATTAACTTTCAAAACCACCCCCTATCTAAATAATCCTAGTGTCACACGTGTTAGATACGGATATGTTAGGACACGCCATTGACACATGTCAGACACGCAAAAGTCATCAATTTATTATTTTTTAGAGTTAGGATTTTTATTCATAAATGGGTTTTGGGCTTTATTAAGGGGTAACAAGAAAAATAGCATAATTTAACGCCGTCTATAATTGAGACTTTCATTTCACTAGGATGACCATAGGTAACATGACCTTAATCTTGAGTGAGTTTTGAACTCCTGCCTATGAGGATGGTCCTTTGATTTGCATGAGTGAAAGTGACCAGAACGCCGACTCAACAAGCCTACCATTTTGGGGATTCGTTTGATTGAGGAACTGGGAACTCAGCTATATAAGATGGAATTCACTCATTCCCCGAAGCAGGGGTAAGTAGATAAATTACTCCCTTAAGGGCTGATTCTGGGTCTTGAACAATGTGGTGCTACACCTTCTCTTGGTCCAATAGGGGTTTAGTCATAGTGGGACTATGATCTATTATTCATTAGAGAAATCAGTGGTACTTAAGGAGTTAGATGTAACTACATAGGCAAAATGATAATTTGGTCCAGTTGTACTTATAAGCGAGTGAAGGGTCATTGTACTGTTGATTGGTTATATCTAATGGACACATAAATATATCTGTAGTGCTAAGAGTGCAACTGTCCTTCTTTAGTGGAGTGTCCGACAGTTAACGGATGGTGGATAATGTGATTAAAGAGTTTAATCAGTTATTCACGTACCATTGGAGCTTCAAGCTACAGGTTCATAAGGTCCCCTTGGTAGCTCAATGGATTTAACTTGAGAATTAGTTTTTGGGTTAATTTGAAATGTTCAAATTAATAAGAGGGAATTTGATTATATATGATATAATTAAATTGATTCAATCATATATGATATAATTGATATAACGTATTTGATACATCATTGTTTGATTGGAGGAATTAATATTTGAATATGATTCAAATATATTTTCTATGAAAAAATTCATATTTATTAAATTTATATAAATATGATTTATATTAAATGCTATAAAATAAAGAAAAAAGAACTATGATTTATATATTGTATATGATGCAATATTAAAACTATAGGCTATAAATATAATATGATACGTTAGCTATCATATTTATTTATATGTATTAATTATTAGATAAGTAATTTCTTTTTCTTCATAACCACCTTAGTGGGTAGTTATTAATTTTTATGGAAAAAGTGGGATAAAAGAAATGATTTTTATTATTCCACGAAACAAGTGAAATATAGACGTGATAAGTAATAGAGTAAGAAAGTCTTACTATACAATCACTTGAGAGACTACACGATCGAGTAACTAGTCTATGCGATAGACTTTCTCATCTACACGATAGAGTTATTCGTTTACTCAATCGTCTTCCTCCTCCACACTAAACCTTCCCTCAAACCAAAATAAGTCAGAGCCCACCACTCCTGGATTCTCACACTGAGAATACCAAGGTAATCTAGTGGTACTGTCCGGTTTGTTCGAGGATTGAGTTGCTACTTGTTCGAGGGAGTTCGAGTTGTTCGCTGTGTTTGTGAGCAAGTTTGATTGAGGGATATACTTGAAGAAGGATTCTTCAAAGGTATAGTCTCTTCATCCTTTGTTTTTAGTTCGAAAGCATGCTGTAATTTAAGATTTGTGCATAATCAATTATGTATGACTGTAATGTATGAGTTCATTCACAATGGGATTTCGACGATCCCCTTCTGCTCAAAGGTCCTCTGTAATTATAGTTCCTTCACACTTGAGTCAGATGTAAAAGAATGTGATCATTGATGAACAGGGATTAAAGTTTCCTAGAATTTGAGCTTCTGAACTTATGTTTGTTTAGACCAACCTCTTACTTTATGTTTGAAATGACTTTTTAATTACAGTTAATGTATTTTAAGGTCCTATTATTTTGCTTCCTTTTAATTATCCTACAAATGAAGCAAACTGAAGTCTGTAATTCTATTTACATATCTAGTCATTCCTAAATATTGATAAAAAGTTGATTTAAATTTGATAAATAATAGTTAGTTAAAACTGGTAATTACAAATACATATTATGATTGAATGAATGAGCAAAAACATAAATCATTGAGGAAAAAAAATCTTTATTCATAGATTCCTCGAATGAAAACCAAAAACAAGAAAAGTGTTATTATTTAAATCTTCCCTAAGATAGAAACACAAAGATCATGACATATGTAAATGATCTTAAAGTAGTGATAATTACAGTATCATATACATTTAAAAAGCAACGTTTTATACATAGTTATATATGATTATGTTTTAACAAAGGGATGTGAAAACGTTAAATAATGATAATTACATTGTAACTAAATATTGTAAAAGTACGAGGAACAACATATAAAATATAGTAATAATAGATGGAAAAATTAACATTGATTAAAAAAATAATAAATTTTTTAAGTACTTTAGACAAATAAGACCTTTCAAAAATGTTCAGAACGAAAAATATGAGGTAAAAGAAAGAAAACAACTAAAAACCTAAACTCAACAAGGTATTGGATTTTTACATGACCTACGATTATGACCTATACTACCACAACGAGTACGAACGTACTGTTTTCCTATTATCTAAGCATGATGGGATTCTCTTTTTCCTAGGTCTTTTAGCCGGGCATTTGACTCGAGGAGGACGAATGGGGTCATCATTCAAATTGCAAGACTTGAAAATTGTTGCACATTACCAATCAGCCATGTTTCCTTGTTATATAATGAAATTAAATTTGAAACATGATAAATTTATGAGTGTATGACTCTATTCCAAGGTTTCTAAGAGACAAAGCAATGCAAGCATGGGGACATGGTATAAGGTCTAGATCCCAACGACGACACAGAACAACTGCGGTGGAGGATGTTCACGTGGAATTGTTTGGTTTTGTCATGGACTTCAAACTCATGTTGGTTAATAGGATATATCTCTAATAGAAAATATTAAACTAATTAAAATAAGTGATATATACATACGATATTTTAATTAACAATCATATAAAACGGAAATGACTCACATCCATTGGTCTACTATCCCTTAATGATGTTCGAAGCATGTCTTCTGCATATGAAGTTAGTTCTGAACGCTGAAAACCAGAATTATTATGAATTTGATAGAACCATTGCTGAGCCAAACTCCGAATAAATTCAAGAAGGCCAAGAATAGGTAATTCACGCGCTTCCTTAAGTTATGAATTCATACTTTCAGATATAATTGTGGTCATTAAGGTATATCGTTTTCTTACACAAAATGCCCTGCACCATTTATGTTTGCCTTGATCTTCTAATTCAAGCCTAATTGAAAGGGATATATCATCCAACTACCTCATGTAATATTTGTTGGATTTACACCAGCACGCAGCGGAAGGGAACAAGATACATAAGCATTCTAATTCATTAATTTTGGTTGAAAAGAAACATGCTAAAACAGAGTATAATGGGTTTCAAGAACATACCTTGGACGAACCAACGAAATCTCCATCTCCAGCTGCAAAATCCTTCAAATCCTTATATAGACCACCACAAGATCTTCCATACTATCCTCTTAGTGCTCTAGATTGAGTTGTGGGACTCAAAATAAGCTGGAATCAAAGGGAATATGGAGAAAGCTCACTAAACAGAACCCATTGAAGAACACCTTCTTCATCCGAATTTTTTCAGCAAAAATTCAATCAGTTCATCACTCATTCTTCACTCCAATCTCTTCAATATATTGCAAACTATCATGCAAAGAGATGTGCTGCATGAGATGTAGCTCATGCTTGGAGTAAACCAAAGGAGGTGGGTTCCTTGTAAGCTACTTTGAAGATGACTTGAAAAACCACATTTTTTCAAGTTGTGTTCAATTTCTAAAATCTATTTTGATTTTTAAAAACATATCTTATTTCTAAAATCAAAATTTATTAATTTTAAAAATTAATTTCATAAATTAATTTTCTAATAAAATTAATAAATAATTATTTAAACAATTTAAATAACTATAATTAATTTAATATCCAATATTAAATTAATTTTTACACAAACTCATATTCATATATTTAAATCATATTTAAATATATTTTCTCCAATTTCTTCTAATTCTAATTTGAACGTTTCAAATTAACTTATCACGCTACTCTAGAGCTAATCCATTTCCGAGCTAGTAGGAGGACCTCATGGACCTACAGATCATGGGCTCCAACGATCCGAGATTCATCGGCTAAACTCATTAGACCGATCTAACCCCCATTCGTTAACTAATGGGTCATTAAAGCCTATAGTTGAACTTTTCTCACTGTAGATATATTATGTCCACTCGATATAACCATGATTAGTAAGTTAACCCTTCATAGGTTGTTCGTAATAACGACTGGGTCAAATTTTTGTTTTACCCCCGAAATTATCTCTTGTTCCTTAAGTCCCCACTAATCCCCTAATAAACAATTGTTTTGTGATCCAATCACAAAACCGAGTCCCTCTCATACCAAATAAAAGGGCGGGATCCCTTGTTCAAGCCCTAGAATCAGCACTTAAGGGAACAACCTATCTACTATCCCTAAAGCAGGTAGGAGTGAATTCCCTCTTGCACCCTATGTCCCCAGCAATCTATCCAGTTTTACCCCTGAAATGACAGTCATATTGAGTCGGTGCTGTTGAGCCAACTCTCACCTATGCAAATCTAAGGGCAATCCCAGATAAACAAGAGTTCATAGTTAGCTTAGGATTAAGGTCAAGTTACCTAGGTCATCGCTTTGAAAATAGTCAGTCTTAACAGTAAACAGCGTTATAAAGTAAGAGTGACTTATTTCGTGGTCCGATCTTGTACAAACTCTTTTGCACAAGGACACCCACTCCTCATGTCCAACATGAACGAATTAGGATCACTTCGTTTGTAGTACTTTACAACTCCTCGTAATAACTACAGAGCATGTCGTATCCAATAGTGTTACCAGAATAAGGTACCCAACCTTATCATGTACTATAGATATGTCAATAAATTCCAAATTCCATTTCGTCATCCACCTTTATGTCTCCACATAAAGTTCAAGTACTCATCCAATAGCCAAGAGACTTTTAGGCTTATTGATTTTATTCAAGCAATAGATCTATTTTAAATAACACATTTATTGAATTTTCAGAATAAGCTCTATTATTTACATACCACGAGTTTTTAGGACATAAAACCCAACAATATTCGTAGTCAATAGTTGTATAGGGCCCTAGCACACATATGGAATGGTTGTTCAATTGGAGTTGACTTGTAAGGTGTTTTTTTTTTTTTTTTTTTTATAAAATTCCTAAATAGGTGAAAGCACACAATCCATGTTTGGCTGAATTGTACTCAACACTGATACCCTTTGGTATGCTCTTATGACCATCAGACACAATCACAAGATCATTACGTTCACCAAAAGCATCTTTTAAATTTCGAAAAAAACCAACACCATGAATCATCATTCTCTAAATCAACTATAAAAAATGCAAGGGGGACGGTTTTTTAGTTACCATCCAATGTACACGCGGATAGTAGAGTACCGAAAAATTTGTCATTCAAAGTCGCACCATCAACTGATATGATCTGAAAGCAATACTCTAATGCATGGATTGAAGCAGCAAGAGCTATAGAATAGAACTTGAATACACCATCATCATTTACTTATTGTGTTGTATAAGTTCCTAGTAAACAGAATTATTGACAAGAGTAAGCATAGGTCATAACTGCATTTTACACTATATAAGTACAATGTATGATTAAATTTAATTACAATGTAGCTGTTATTCAAACCCACCTGGATTCTTTTGAATCAAAGCATTAGAGAATGCAGACAACATAGCATATGATGACTCCAAAGTACCTTAAATTGAATTTAATGCAAGCTCATGGCCTCTCCATGCTTTATCATAACTCACATTAACCCCATGTTGCCTTTTCATGAAACTTACGACATCATACGGACGACATGGAGTCATGGAATTCATATTTAAACAAGATTTCATATACTCAGATACTATCCATGAAGTTGCCTGACTATGAGCATCCTTAATAATGTTAATAGAACATTTATGAATATCGTTAAACTTACGAACAATCCATAACCCACTTTTTTTTTTCTTTTTTTTTTTTTAATATAAACAGAAGATCTAATATACCAACTACAAAAAGGGTTTTTGCAACAAAGTTCAAGAGACATTTGATTCGAACGAGCAGTCCTAAGTTCAAAACTATGTTTAATAGCAAGCAAGTATATAGCTTTCTTTTATAAAAATAGAACCTTCCTTAATGGTGATGTCTACAACACACGAATCCAAATCTACTAGGTCAACGATATGAGAGGTGTTATTGGAGGTTTTGGACAAGGAATCTCTTTCATTGTTGTTGGACCTAATATAGAATGTAATTGCAGAATCTGATTGACAAGATGGAACACGGTCAACTACAACACAAACATCATTGTAGGAGGAATCTGAAACAAAAGATAACAACCATAACACATCTTTGTCTTCCACGATTCTAATCATAGTAGAATTTCTGCAGCCATCCCGATACATTGTTAATCGAGAAATAATATATTCAGAAGTTGGAAAAATTTTAGATTGGATTAGATCGACAAGATGTTTAAAAAATGTGTTTGAAGCAATAGGAACTTCAATAAATCGGAAGTCATGATAGAAGTTACTTTCATCCCACTTACCATCAAACAAAACTCTTAATCATTTAACAATCATAAAGAAAGCTAGGGCTACGTGTTGTATTATAATATTTTATATTTGAAACAAAAGGAAAATAGATATAATGTTCAAACGTATTTTGAAACTGTGAATCTTGATTAAGTTCAGTAGAAAGTATAATAAAAACAATAAATTTTAGTTGGGATAATTAATATGATATGATAATTTAAATTTCAAATCAAGATTTTAAAATTAGTTGTTGTAGAAGATTTGAAAATTCAAATAAGTATTAAATTTGATACATAAATTCATCACAACGGCTAAAATAACAAGATTTAAGGGGAGGATCTGCTTGAAATAATCAAGTTAGTTGGCATTAAAAGTTTGGCGGAATATATAGTTAAAGAATTAATTACAGTATCATTAATACATATGTTGAAATAATTACAGTATCATTAATAAATATGTCGAATTAATTACACTGCAATTAAAAAAGATGATAAGGACATTTTAGGATTTCCAAAAGTTTGACTCACGTAATCTTCACCCGTTTTGCTATAATTCAAAATTATTCTACTTTTGCTATTTTCCAAATGATAAGTGTAATTATTACTATTTACCTCATTATTCCATTAAAAGACGCATCCCACAACCTATAACTTTTTTTTTTAAATCCTCATTTAACACATTTTAGTTTTTGTTATAAATTAAGAAAAAGACAGAAAATCCATAAATAACACATTCAAAGAATTAGATTGGGAAAATCTAATAACTCATAAGAACCATTTTGAATTGTATAATAAACATTAATTCTAGTCAAAACTCACCTTACAAATCCGTGGAGTGCTACATCGCATCTAATGGTAAATATGTTGTCAATGAAATACAACATTAGTTAATACATTTTTTGGTAGTGTTAATACAATAGGAGAATCATACTTTTAATAGTATTAATACATTAACAGAATTGAACTTAGATGGCCAAGAAAACCGATAGAATCGAAGACGAGGAACTTGCACATCTTGAAAAAAAATAAACTTGGATATGGCTTTGTTGCACCATTTTTACGCACTTGTTGCATCTAATCATCTCTTATTAAAGGACTTTGAAAAACGAGGTTATGGAGCTAGATAAGTCCTATCATGAACGAGTAATAATCTAATAACCATAAAAAAAATTATCATGTTGTACTTTAGTATCAAACTTGACTACTCTTCTTAGCCAATTTTCTTAATTGCTTTTACTTACCTTGGTGATGTTTGAAACATTGAGGATATTTGAGCTTATATAAGAATAAAATATGATCAAACATAAGTCTTACTTATAGGTGGATTATTAACTATTCTCCCAAAAATTCACTTTTGGTAAATTCGATAATATGCACCTCGTGAGTCTCTTCAATGTCCTAGAAACAATAATAAGCACATTTCCCATACTTCCAAACTTGAGTAACACATGGTTAAATTTTTTAATAAAAAATAAATTTTTTTTTATTTATTTACTATATAAGGAAAACTGAGTACATCGAATTTGGTGGTTGTACCTAATCATTACTCATTTTGAAAAGGAAAAAGAAAAACTTGATCTAGTATTGCATCATTTTTGTGCATTTGGGTGAACCTAATCATCTCCTATTCAATAATAAAATGATAAATATTCGTGTTTTCATATTCCAATCTATTAAATCATATTTCACAAAATTAAAATAATTACAAATAAAATTGCAGGATTGAAGTGATATTCAAATAAATATGAAATTAAAGTAATCATCAATAAAAATTATGGTGAGAATTGTTAAAATGAAATGGGCAAAATGGAAAGACAAAATTTCTCCGAATAGTCCTTTTATATATATAATATAGATCTAAAAAAATACATGTGGAAATACACAAGGTAACCTAGTTAAAAATATAGGGAAAAAGAAAAATCTTATTAAAAATAGTTAGTGCATTAAAGGAGCAAGAAATACTTTGTATTGGAAGAAAATGAAACAAAAGAAAGTATTGTTATTATTGTTGTTAATATAATAATAATAAGAAAAGAAAAATGTTTACATGCGAGTCATCGTTGCAAAACATAATAAATTATTTTATTTTATTATTATTACTTTTTAAATTTTAATAGATACTTCAAATTTAATTGTCTAGGGTCATATGATCCAAATTCTAAAAACAATAAAAATTAACCTTTTACTTATACTGCAAAATACCAATCTATGTAAAATTCTCCTATTTGCAATCGTAGATTCACACCTATCATAAATTGATGAGACTTCAAACACAATTTTAAGGCACATCGAAATATATATATATACACCCATAATCATGAATAGACAATTTAACGTTAGTCGATGCTTTGTAACGTAAATAAAATGTTAATTTTTATTATTTTTAAAATCTGACTTATTTGACATTAGTGCGACCAAATTTAAGTCATCCATACAAAACATCTCATTAATTAGGACAACCTTAGTGATCATAATTCACACATATAAAACTTCTTTAATATGAGAAAAAAAACTATTTCATTCATAAATTTGTATTTTCTTCTTTTTCTCCCCATAAAATTGGATGACGATAAAAAAATTTCAACTTGATTGGAAGCCAATCCGATTACCGATTCATAGGATTAACCAGAAGAGAAGGAAGGCCGAACCTCTTTCATTCACAATCAAATTACAGTTAATATGAATAAACTATGAAAACAAAATTATATAAACGAAAGAAAGAAACATATATTGCATTCGTATTTGTTCCAAAGATGTAAATTGATATACTTAATAAAAGTTTATAATTTAAATCGATATAATTTTTAGTTTACATTTGAATGGATGCAAACCATAAAATTTAAACCTATAAATTGATGTTTTTTAATTAATTAATTAATATTTTTTAGAAGAACGGTGCTTCCGTTTTAGCTATAGGGCCAATTTGCCTATTTTAAGCCCAATTGTCCACCTAATTTTTCAAAAAAGCCCAGCCCAAAAATCTTCCTAGTCCTCTTCCTCTTCCTCTATGAATAGCCTAGGGTTTTAACATTACCATCTCTCTTCCTTCTTAAGCTTGTAGCTCTCTACTCGTGCGGCGGCCGGCGATCATCTCCGTGGAACACTCAGTTTCGACAATATGGTTAGTGGATCCGTGGATGATAGTTTAATCGATAAGTTTTCGGATGAAATTAATGTGTTCTATGGGTTTGACAGGCTAGAGGTTTGAAGAAACACTTGAAGAGGCTGAATGCTCCGAAGCATTGGATGCTGGACAAACTTGGTGGTGCATTTGTGAGTGAAATTTTACTAGTCTTCGTTTTTGTTTGCTTTTATTTCTGTCGTTTTGCTGATGAATCCCATTTGTAGGCCCCCAAACCTTCATCAGGACCTCATAAATCGAGGGAATGTCTCCCATTGATCCTCATATTGCGAAACCGATTGAAATATGCTCTCACATACCGTGAGGTTATTGCTATTTTGATGCAACGCCATGTTTTAGTTGATGCCAAGGTCAGGACTGATAAGACCTATCCAGCTGGCTTCATGGGTATGCTCATCTCATCTCAAACTCAATATTAGTTTTGTTTGAATAATTGGGTGTTAGATTCTTCTGTGATCTAAATTAGGGAGGAGTGTGAGTATGGAGTTTGAACTTTTGCTTCAATGCTCACTTCCAGCATTTTCCTCTCCATATTCTTAATGGAAGTCAAAAAAATTTTAAATCAGTCCTTTTACCATAAAACCTACTGTCTCATACAAATGGGGAACTTTATCACCACACTTACCATTTGCTGCAAATAAGACACTAACAGTCACTTGATTTGTTCTTTTTGTTATAGATGTTGTGTCCATTCCCAAAACAAACGAGAATTTCCGGCTTCTTTATGACACAAAAGGTCGTTTCCGTCTTCACTCAATCAGGGATGAAGAGGCCAAGGTTTGCTATTTGACTTATTATTTGTTCAAACAATTCTGTTTATAGAATCAGAATGATTGTATGCTGCTCAGGAAAATATCATTTTCGTTAAACCATTCTGAATTTTTCTATATCACTTCTGCAAGTCAGCTGTTTTCCCCATTTGGTTAACATCTGTTAGGCCACTGATTATCCATCAATATAAGATGAGGCAAGTTAGTAGCGTGGGAATGATGTACGGTTTAGGAATGTCAGCATTGTAGAGTGTGAACGCGAGTGAATTGGGGAGGGTCTGATCTTTTTCATTTTATGTTTTTGGTATTAGAGTACTTGTATTGCCTTAGGCAAGTTTCATTTTCAATATCAATACATAGTGAGGGTGATCCTTACAATGTCATTTGATGTGCTCTTTGCAGTTCAAGCTCTGTAAGGTTCGCTCGGTGCAGTTTGGGCAGAAGGGAATCCCTTTTCTGAATACTTATGATGGACGTACAATCCGTTACCCCGACCCCCTCATCAAGGCAAACGACACCATCAAGTTAGACCTTGAGTCAAACAAAATCGCTGATTTCATTAAGTTCGATGTAGGAAACGTCGTGATGGTGACCGGTGGAAGAAACAGAGGCCGAGTGGGAGTAATTAAGAACAGAGAGAAGCACAAGGGAAGCTTTGAAACAATTCACATTCAGGATGCAACCGGGCACGAATTTGCCACTAGGCTTGGCAATGTGTTTACAATCGGGAAGGGAACAAAGCCGTGGGTGTCCCTCCCCAAGGGCAAAGGTATTAAACTATCCATCATTGAAGAAGCCAGGAAGAGGCTTGCAAGCCAAGCAGCAGTTACTGCTTAAGAATTTTGAGTTGATACTAAATTGTAGTCATGAGTTTTTCTTAATCGTTTTTGATATTCACATCCTTCTCGAATTTTGCTCGCTTGTTATTTATGTCTAAGTTTTTGTCTTTTGAGACAATTTATTTCCACCGGAGATATTGGTGAGGCCGTTGCTTCTAGGATTTTGTTGTTAAAAAACACTGATAGCTGATTTATTAGTTGTGTTGTAACCCTGCTCTATAGCCTCGATTGTTATTATCTATAGTCAAATTTCTCAACGTCTTTGAATAGATGTAAATATTAGTATTTAAGGTAAAATGCACTATTGGTCTAAATGCTCGAGGTTTGATTATTTGGCCTCCAAGGTTACAAAATAAACACTTTAATCATTGAAGTTTGAAAAATACTTCTAAATAGTCTTCATTAGGCGACTAATGAGAAAGAGACCTAATATGTTGAGTTGATAAATTTTAAGGGATTGTTTGAGGTGTTTAATTGAGATAGGATGTCTAGAATTCATATTTGAGGAGTTCATTGGGGTGTAGAGTTATTTGTAGATTAAGGTATATCTGATGCAGTTTTTTTAGCTTCCACGATTAATATCTTTGTTTTGAAACTTTTTTATTCAATAATTTTACTCATCTTTGTTTGAATAAAATATGTATTGTAATTTTTCTTTTTTAAACATTACATTTCTTGTAGAAATATGGTTAACTAAAATGAGAAATCAAAGAGAAATCAAAATTTTTGTTTCCTAAGTTTTCTCCTTGAATTTCATTATCATCTTCTTCTTTTTCTTCTTCTTGTTGCTCTATATTATTATCATGTCATGTATTTTTTTTTAATTAAATCTCTTATCATCTTAGCAACCAATGAAGTATCACCACATTTCTTGAACAATTTCACTTTCAATTTCTTTAAGTTTAGAGGATCATCATAGAACAAATATCTATTTTTCATTAATTCTTGTTGGAAAATGTTTTAGGAAAAAAATGTTCATTTTATGGTTTTTTGCTATATGTTATGATGTTTTTTAACTACATACATATTTTCTTCTAGATATTCTTAACATTCATCTGATATGTGGATTCAATTAAATAAAAATATTTTTTTTACAATTTTTTTACGTATAAATATTGCACTCAATGTAAACAAACCTACTATAATAGTCAGACGTGATTGTCGAAGTTGATTTTCATTGGAGTATGTAGTTGATTGTCATCGGAGATGTTTTCGAAGTTCAGAGTTACTCAAGCAAAGATAGTCATTGAAGATGATTTTCGCCAGAGTTTATAGTCGAAGGTGGTTGTTGGATCTTAAAATTAGTCACATAAAGATGGTATTAGAGTTGGTTGTCGAAATTTGTCGTCAGAGGTGGTTGTCGAAGCCACGAGTTGGTCGGTTGAGTTGTTCGCTCAAAGGTGGTTATCGAAGGTGATTTTCATCGGAATTTGTTGCCGGAGATGGTTGTCGGAGCCTGAAATTGGTCGTCAAAGTTGGTAGCGTGAAGGGTGGTCGTCTGAGTTGGGTCATCAGAGGTGGTTGCTGGAGCTTGGAAGGTTGTCGGAGCTCGGAGTTAGTTGTCAGAGTTATCATCGTAGGCAATTGTCGGAGCCCGGAGTTGGTCGTTGGAGTTGTCATCAAAGGTGGTTGTCGGAGCCTAGAGTTAGTAAAATATACCAACTCAACTCCACTAACATTTAAAGATGGTGGACCGATCAATGAGTTGATTATTATACCAACTCAACTCAACTCATGTTGGTGAGTCAAACCCCCCAAGTGAGATGACATGTTGAGTTGATAAATTTCAAATGAGAGACTATTGTTGCTAATTTGATTTTTTTTTCTTTATCTCGCCCTTTAATTTCTCTCCTTCCTTTCCCTTTCTATCATATCTCCACTCCACTCCACCCCTCTTTTGAACATGCCTATCCATTTTTTATTAATGTAAAAAGCATGGAATCATGCATGAATTGGGAGGAAATCTGAATGTTGTTGTTTCAGCATTTTGATTGAAGTGAAAGTTCAGGTTGTGCTTATTAAGTTGAAAAGAAACCGTTTGTCGTATGAATTATAAAGAAAGTATGAGAAGTAGACTTATCTGATAATTGTTTTTGTTTCCTGTTCACATTTTTGCCACTTATTTCAATTCTATTAAGTATTTGATTTTGTAGCTCCACGTCGATTTTAGAGTGAAATTGTTTGGTGTAGATGTGATGTTCATCCTATTCTATTAAATTTTCCTTGACACCTCGATATTTCTATTAGTATTTCCACATTTCCATGGGTTCGATATCGACATGAGAGGTTAATTGAAATTTTCATTATAGTTTGATTTTAAAGGAAATTCAAGAGAAGTAAATGCTCTCACCAATATTATTAATTGCAGACATGAATTTTATAAATGGAGGTTCTACTTCTTAAATATACAATCAATGAGAAAGAGGAAGAGAAAGGATCCCAACTTATTGAATCTTTAGGTAGGAAAAAAGACTACACAACCAACTAACCATAAATGCAAGAGAGGTCAACGTAAGTAATCAAGTACAACAGAAGACATCAAACAATGACAACAACTCAATAGTAAAGCTCAGTGGTGATTTGAAGGATCTCTTACCGAAGAGTTCCATGAGCGCGTTCGGATCGCTCTGATCTCACCGTGATCGAAATACACATTTTACATTCAAATGCACAGTTATGCAAACTAACAGTCAATTAAAGGTATGCTTTGAACAAGAAATAAACGAGGGAGAGAGTTTCCATACCAGTTGAAGACGTTCTTCAAACTTCGGAACTCAATGCAGCGGAAACCTCTACCCGGTCAACCAATTGCCGAACAGATGCGTCGACTGCAGCAGCACGAACTACCGCAAACTCACGAACGCAACGGGGACGACACCACCAGAAAAGAGCCCCAGGTATTCTCTGAGTGAGAACCCAAAGCGTGGTCTTTGGTGAATTTGGTAGAGGAAAGAGGAAGACCAGACCGTGTATGCTATAAGCAAATGGGAGGGAAAATGGCGCTATCGTATAACACGATGCTTATCGTTTAGGAGAAACTACATTATCGTGTAAATTTTATTGAACGATCGTTTAGGAAATGATATGCGATCGTTTAGTAAACTCGGCACATACTACGATCGTTTAGGGAAGCTATCCAATCGTGTAGGAACTAGTGTGCAATCGTTTAAACGCGAGGTGGACGATCATTTAGGCGAAGAGTGACTATCTATAGGCTCTGTATACCTAGAACAAACTGAGCCTCTCCCAAATCTTTCATTTGGAATTGGGTTGCTAGCCAATTCTTAACTGCAATCAGTAGACCTACATCATTCCCAATGAGTAGGACATCGTCTACATACAACACTGGAGACTAATGAAGCGTTGATGATCTTCTTGTAGACACAAGGTTCATCAGCGTTTTGGTCAAAGCCATACGACTTGATCGTAGTATCAAACTGTATGTTACAAGATCGAGACGCTTGTTTCAGTCCATAAATGGACCGATTCAGTTTGCAAACCTTTTGCTCTTGACCTTGGGTTATGAATCCCTCAGGTTGCACCATATAAAGGTTCTCCTCACGTTGTTATTCAGAAAGGCCGTCTTGACATCCATTTGCCAGATCTCATAATTATAATAAGTTACAATAGATAGGAGGATGCAGATCGACTTTAACATGGCAATAGGCGAGAAAGTATCCTCATAGTTGACTCCCTTTACCTGGGTATAACCTTTGCCACAAGTCGAGCCTTGAAGGTCTGTACCTTCCCATCAGCACCTCGATTGCGCTTGTAGATCTATTTACAACCTATAGGTCTTACCTCATCAGGCTGATCTACAAGATCCCATATTGAGTTGAAGTACATCGACTCCATCTCGAGATCCATGGCCTTGACCCATTCATCTTGGTTATCATCCTCCATTGCTTTTTGATAAGACAACAGATCCTCAATGTCGCCATCTGCTACCATAGCAAGGATTTTCGTGAAACCCAGATAGCGAACGGGTGGACAACCCTCCCACTACGTCGAGGTTCCCTCAATTCTTGAGATGGAACCGACCTACTGGATGAACTCCTATCAATAACTTTTGCTGTAGCAGGCTTTTCAACAACTCTTGTTGAAGTTTCAGTAGTTTTATTGGAAAGCTTATGCAACACGACTTTGCTTCGTGAACTGTGCTCCCTTATATGACCCTACTCGAAGAAAGTAGCATTTTTTGAAACAAGCACCCTATTTTCCGTTGGATCATAAAAATAACCCCCTCGTGTACCTTTGGGGTAGCCTACAAAGAGGTATAACCTCGACCGTGGTTCCAACTTCTTGGGATTAGCCTCAAGCACATGTGCAGGGCAACCCCAAATGTGGAAGGATCTCTTACTGAAGAGTTCTATGAGTGCGTTCAGATCGCTCCGATCTCACCGTGACCGAAATACACATTATACATTCAAATGCACAGTTATGCAAACTAACAGTCAATTAAAGACATGCTTTGAACAAGAAATAAACGAGGGAGAGAATTGCCATACCAGTTGAAGACGTTCTTCAAACTTCGAAACTCAATGCAACGGAAACCTCTACCCGATCAACCAATGCCCGAACAGATGCGTCGACTGTAGCAGCACGAACAACCGTGAACTCACGAATGCAACGGGGATGACACCACCAGAAAAGAGCCCCAGGTATTCTCTAAGCGAGAACCCAAAGTTTGGTCTTTGGTGAATTTGGTAGAGGACGAAGGAAGACCAGATTGTGTAGGTGATAAGCAAGTGGGAGGGAAAATGACTATCATATAGCACAATGCTTATTGTTTAGGAGAAACTACACGATCGTGTAGATTTTACTGAACGATCATTTAGGAAATGATATACGATCGTTTAGCAAACCTGGCACACACTACGATCATTTAGGAAAGCTATCCGATCGTGTAGGAACTAGTGTGCGATCGTTTAGGCGCGAGGTGGACGATCGTTTAGGCAGAGAGTGAATATTGTATAGACTCTCGATTTTTTTAAGCGATCGATCACTTATCACCAACGCGCTCTCTCTATTTCTTTTTGGACGAGGCATTCAAAATGAAAACAATTTTCATTTTAATTCATCGGTTATAATAACCGATGTTGCCCCATTAACGCACATCCAAACGTGAAAAATTGGCCTAATTATCATATAAGTAAGTAATTAATTAATAATAAATATAATCATATTATATTTTTACCCTATAATTTGATATCACATATCTACTATAGTATTTTCTCCTCTACTTGATATAAATTATATTTATATCTAATTTCTCCAAAATAATGTATCTCATACATTTAGCCAATTATATCATATATAATTAACCAGTCAAATTATATCATATATAATCAAACTTTCTCTTGTCAATTTGAACATTTCAAATTACCCCAAACTCTGATTCTCGACTCTATCTAAGCTACCCATGATACCTAATGGACCTGTGGCTCGAAGCCCCAACGGTACGTGAATAGTTGACTAAACTCTTTAGCCACGAGATCCACCATCCGTTAACTGTCAGACATTCCACTAAAGAACAACAGTTGAACTCTTCTTACCATAGATATATTTTTGTGTCCATCAGATATAACCAATAATGAGTACGATGACCCTTCACAGATGCTCGTAAGTACAACTGGGCCAATTTACCGTTTTGCCCCTATAGTTACATCCCACTTCTTAAGTATCACCGATTCCTTTAATAAACAATATAACATAGTCTAACTATGTGCGAACACCTCTCGGGCCAAGAGAATATGTGTGGCGCCACATCGTTCAAACCCCGAAATCAGCCCTTGAGGGAGCCATCTGTCTCATTACCCCTGCTTCGGGGAATGAGTAAATTCCATCTTGTGTAGCTGAGTTCCTAGCTCCCAAATCAGAAGAATCCCCAAAATGGTAAGTTTGAATGGCGACCTGGCACTCGTACCCATACAAATCAAAGGACTGCCCTCAATGGCAGGAGTTCCCAACTCACTCAGGATTGAGGTATTTTACATATGGTCGTTCTAGTGAAGTGAAGTATCTATCATGAACGGTGTTATATAGCAAGATGTTAACACTTCGTGGTCAGGTCTTATACAAACTCTTTGCATATGATGCTCCCGCTCTCATGTCCCCAACACGAATGATCAAGATCAGACCATCTGTGACAAGTCATAACACTTGTGACCATTCCACAAAGCGGGCCGCATCCGTAGCATTATGAAGATAGGGTTTCCTTTCTATATGCATATACTACAAACCATTTTGGTCATCACTCAAGACATGATCTACTTTTATGTCATCACATACATGCTTGAGTCACATATAAATAACCAAGGATTTTATGTTTATTGGTTTATGGTAAAGCAAATAAGCAAGCAATTGAGCAAAATACAAAATGTGAAGTAAATATCATATATTATACAAGACAAGCGTTTGTACAATTTGATTAAAAACTACAGAACACGAGACTTTAGGGCATCAATCCCAACATGATTATGTCTTAACCGTCCCCCTCAAACGAGCCAAGGGAGAGAAATGAAGCTCGAGTTTGTCCTAAAGCTCTTGAAAATAATGAGGTGGCAATGATTTAGTCAGACAAGCAACAAGCTGGACTTGAGAACAAATGTGTGGAATAATAAGTTGATGTGAGAGAACTTGGTCACAAATGAAGTGATATCGAACACAATATGCTTGGCGTGAGCGTGGAACACAGAGTTACGAGCAAGAGCAGAAACGTTTATCACACCATGTAATGAGAGGAGCAAATAGGGGAACATGGAGATCCTTCAATAGAGAGTAAAGCCAGTTTAATTCACAAGTAACATGAGAGAGGGTTCGATACTCTGATTCATCGCTGGACCAAGGAATAACTCTTCTTCTTGGAACTCAATAAGATTGGAGAAATGCAAAAGAAGACACAATAACCACCAACAAACTTTCTATCATTAGGCGAGGAAGCCTAGTTTGCCTTTGAAACTTGAAAAGGAAAGAGTAGGAGTAGGATGAAGGGAGAGGCCAAGATGAAGAGTGACCTGGAAGTACTGAAGAACATGTTTCAGGGAATGCAAATGAAGCATGATCGAATGTTGGCTGAATTGGCTCATTTCTTTATTGTGAAGGCATAGTTTGGAAGAGTGTGCTAGAAGTACGGAAGTGAGCCAAGAGTGTTATGGTAGAGTTGAGTGTCGACCATGGGATCATCATCATACTTAAATAGTTATTTGCCCATGACCATAGGAGAATGAATATGCTTGAGATGCTACAGGTTCAAGCCAGCCAACAAATCTGGAATGTACTTGGCTTAAGACAAGATGAGACTATTGTTGATGAAGTGAGCTTGGAGGCCGAAAAAGAAATTGTTGGGGTCGATACCCTAAATCTCATGTTCTTATACTTTGTAAATTGTATTTGTACAAACATATTATTTATTTAATAAAGTAAGTGTTATTTTATTTAACATTTAGTTGCATTAACGAAAAACTAATAAACTAAGATCCAAGTTTATTCGATGAAGCTTAAACATGTATATAGAGTCATACAAGTGTATTTAAGTAATAACTTAAATGGTTTGTAGTAGATGGATAAGGCTGGGTACCTTATCCTGGTGACACTACAGATACGACCAACTTTGTAGTTGTTACAGTTGTTGTAAAATATTACAATGATCTGATCTTGATCATTCATATGGAGACATGTGAGCAGGGGTATCCTATACAAAAAGTTTGTATAAGATCAGACCACGAAATGAATAGTCTTTCTTTTATAACACCATTGCTAGAAAAGACTTACATTTCATCAAGATGATCATAGGTGACTTGACCTTAATCCTGAGTGAGTTGTGAACTTCTGCCTATGAGAGCGGTCCTTTGATCTGCATGGGTGAGACTGGCAAGATTTGTCAACTCAATATGCCTACCATTTTGGGGATTTGTCTAATTGGGGAGTTGGGAATAAAGCTACACCAGAAGAAATTCACTCCTTCTCAATTGTTATGGTAAGTAGATAAATTGCTCCCTTAAGGGCTGATTCCAGATCTTGAACAATGTGGCACCACTCTTTCTCCTGGCCCAATAGGGGTTCAGTTATAGTTGGACTATGACTAATTGTTCATTATAGGGATCGGTAGTACTTAAGGAGTTAGATGTCACTATAGGGATAAAACGGTAATTCTGATCAAGTTGTACTTACAAGTAATTTGTAAAGGATCAACGCACCGTTGATTGGTTATATCAAATGGACATAGAAATATATCTATAGTGTGAATAGTGCAGTTATTGGTCTTTAGTGGATTGACTGGCACGTTGATTAATTTAGTTAAAAATTTTAATGAATTAATCTCTTATTATTGGAGCTTCAATCTATAGGTCCATAAGATCTCCTTATTAGCTTAATAAGAATTAATGAGAATCAAATTAATTTTGGATTAATTTGAATTATTCAAATTAATTAAAGAAAATTAATTGTATCTGATATAATTAATATAATGTATGTGATACATTATAAATAAAGTTTTAGTGAGAGAAATCAATATTTGAATATGATTCAAATATTAATTATAGGTTAAAATTAATATGAGTATGATTCATATTCATACTATCGTTTATATGAGAGAATAGTAATCTGTAAGTTATATTATATATGATATAATAAACTATAGATTATATGTTATATGGGCTATAACATATAGTATGGATTTAGTTATATCAAATTAGTTTAATTTAATTTAATTTGAATTTTGAATTCAAATTTAGAACTCTTTGGGAGATCCTCCTCCTGATCATCTTCTTCCTTCCGCAAAACAAAATCTCTCAAGATCCCATATTTCACCCTACACCAAAATTAAATCCACAGAAGCTCATACTCTCCTTGATTCTCACCTTAAGAATAACAAGAAAGATGTTGTGGTGATGCCCCCATTATCGCTACTGTATTCATGGAGTTTCCAAGTTCGAGAGAAGCAGTGAAGATCTTGTTAGTGTTCGTGCTGTCGAAGGAAACGAGAAAACAGTTCTTCAAGGGTATATGATATCCCTTCTCTTTTCTCTAATTTCATAGTAGAAATATGCTTAAGGAATTCTGTTTATCCTGTTATTTCCATCACTCTGCATTTTAAAGGTTTGTAAACCAAAAAAAAAAAAATAGAGGCACGAATGCGATCACACACTTCTGCTTCGAGAATTTCATCCCTTAAAAAATGACGATCATCGAGATCCTTGATAGTAGAGGTCCTTTGTAACTGGTGAATAAAGGCAGTAAGTGTTAGCTTTTTGGGATTTTCATCTCAAATTCATTAATTTTAATTAATTAATCAATTAATGTTTTGATGATAACAAACCATTGAAAACTGCTTCTGCTTAGTGAGATTGTATCGAACGCATGGAGGAAACCACTGAAAACTGCAACAAACAATGTGAAAAAGTTGTCTATGCACTTGCTGTGGTTCTGAATGACAGAGTGGTCCTTACATTCAACTATATATAAAGGTGAACTTGAAAGAGAGGAAAATAACTAGACGAGAAATCAAAAGATAAAAAACATTTCTTAAATTCCATTCTCAAAAAATATTCTTTCGGAAACACCGCCAACAACCATCTTCATCTCCGTTGGGAACCTGAGCTCGAGAAAAATCTCTTCTTCTCTTCGTCCTTCCACAACATCCAAAGTATAGTGAAAGAAGCAGAAGCACAACCAAGCTGATGGGAAGCAAGACATTGTCGCCGACAGCTTGTTCATCATCATCCATCATTTCTTCCCTTTATGTTTTTGTTTTCTGTATATTTAAACTATTGTAGTGACTCCTTTACCTTTAATCCCTCATAACTTCATCGTTTTCCTCCCCTCCACTATTACTTTTTCCATGAGTATGAGTAGCTAAATCTCAAGCAGAATGAGGTGAGTTTAACATCAATCCGGCGAGTATAACTTAAGCATGTGTTCATCTTGTTTATGTGTATTTAGTTTTTATTCTTGATTCCATATAGCTAATCGGATCAAGGAATATTAGTTAACTATTTGAGAGTAAGTGGTTATGAACTTCATCAAACATGTTAAGAAATATCTTAGCGATAAAGATAATATATGATTATTTTAATGTTTTTTTTACTATATAAGAAAAATGGGATGCATGTGTTGTACTTAATCATTGCCTATTTGGATGTAACTTGGATGTGCAGCTTAGACGGTAGGCATCACACAAATAAAAATCTGCCATGTGGCTATTTTTTTAAATAAAAAAATAAAACTGGTTTTACTTTTTTACTATGTAAGGTAAATAGGATGTACACCTAATCATTTCACATTTTGAGAAAATAATTTGACTGTAGCCTAGATGCAGCTACACACAGTCATCTCCTATTAGAGGGTATTGAAAAACAATGTAAGTTAGACTATGGAGTTAGATAAGACCTTTCATGAATGGGTAATAACCTAATATTCATAAGAATTTATTGTGTTGTAATTAATAATCCAACTTTTTTTTCTTGTTGAAACCACTAATACTCTCTTCCCTAGTTCTGTTTAAAATTTAACTTGTATTTATTGTTGTTATTATTATTAATATTATTATTATAAGTGTGTATTGCATTGGGATTTTTTTCACTAACACTCTATTATTTATTTATTTTTAAAAAAAGTTACCTAGAAACCATATGCAAAGTTTGTGTGTTAGAAGCAGATGCTTCAAGAAGTGCAGTGAACAAAAGACGAATTTGTTGAAAAACTTATAGAATTTCAAGTAATAAATTCTATCTTTCATTCTAATTTATTTTTATTGAATCTTTAGTTTTTTTTTCCCCAAAACAACAAGGTGGAAGAGTCAAATTAGAGCTATAATTAGGTCGATATCAAAATATGACTATGAGTTAGAGGAGGAATATGGTTAGTTTTTTTCTTTATTTGTTGAATATATTTTTGTACTCAATTCAAGTATGAATAAGCACCAGATGCACTTGTTTTTGTTGGGTGCAAATTTATATTTAAAATGGTCTATTTATTATTTTTAAAATAATCCGTTGATTATTTTTAAAACGGTCCGTTGATTAATTTTTAGAATGGTCCGTAGATTAATTTTAAAACGGTCTGTTTCAATGCTGAAGGCCTATAAAAGGCGAGGCCTTTAGTAGTTCGTAAGACAAAGAATTCATTTTCTAAATTCCCACTTCAATTTCCTCTCCTCCTTCATCTTAGCTTTCCAAGCAGTGAGTTTAGAAAGGCTATACGTTTCGATCGAAAACAGTGCATTTCTGATCGATTTTCATTTAGTTGTTTTATCTTGGGGACGACATGGTAATTTTCAGACCTGTTTGCACACTTGGGCAGAGCCGCGAAACATCTTAAAGAGAGCGAGCTCCGCGACTCAGCCTATAACGAGTTTCTGTTTTGCAGGTTTTTGCTCTTCGCTTGACCGCCGTGCCTTGACGGTTTACAGTTCGTCGTTCTGAGGGTCTTGCCGTTTTGAACAATCATTCCCCACTTGGAAATTTAAACAAAACGAGAAGAGAGGAAAGATTTTCATTGAGCAGTTTCAGTCTATACAACACTGTGCATAAGCAAAGGTGTCTTATGACTTGAACCTTTACATAGTGTAGATGATTCAGAATATACTAGAGTAACCCTTGGTTTTGAACTCTATCTCTAACAGCATCTCACACAGAGTGTTATTAGGGTGTAGTACGAAAGCCCATGCTTTTAAGGCCTAGCACGTGAATCCCGGTTTAGTGAATGCTCTAGGGAGTTTGCCTAAAAACTCCATAGGAAGCAGCTCTCACTTCCATATTCACACAGGTGAGTCTATCAAGGGTACTCCTGTAGCTGGGTACCCCACTTGTCATCAAGTATAGATCTCATTAAGAACTGAGTTCAACCTTTTTTACGTTTCAGGATATCATGCTCAGACTTTAAGTCATAAGAATGGAAATCTGTGTTTGGTTTAGCATGATTCACTATATATCACTCGTGATCAGTTATTACCCGTTGAACTTGTTTCTTGGGATCTCCAATCTACAGGTTGGGTTTTCCTCACTGTGATTCATTTTTCGATAGGCATGAGTCCCATCCTTTATGAGGTTCTGAAAACCTTTTTTCTGGCCAGTTCTTTCGTCAAAGGATCTACCAAATTTTCATCAGTTCGTATGTGATCCACTCTAACTGCACCAGTAGTGAGAAATTCTCTAATGGTACTGTGCTTACGACTTATTTGACATCTCTTTCTGTTGTAGTAATGGTTCTGAACTTTTGTGATTGTTGCAGTACTATCGTAATGGTTCAATATGGCTCGTATCGACTTTTCTCATAAGGGAATCTCCGATAGCGGACTTCTAAGCCAGCCTGCTTCTTCACTAGCTGTTGCTAGTGCTATCATTTCTGATTCCATCGTAGATTGGGTTAAAATAGTATGTTTCTTGGACTTCCAAGAGACAACTCCGCCAGCTATATTAAAGACATAGCCACTTGTAGCCTTTGAATCATCCGAGAGAGAGTTCCAATCAGCATCGTTGAACCCTTCCAAGACAGCGGGAAACTTTTGATAATGTAATTCTAGGTTTTGGGTTTTCTTTAAGTATCTCATGACCCTTTCTATAGCATTCCAATGCTCTTTACTAGGTCTTCTTGTAAACCTGCAAAGTAGTCCTACAACATAAGCTATGTCAGGCCTAGTGCAGTCGGCAGCATATTTAAGACTGCCTATGATGCTCGCATACTCAGATTGATTAACCTGTCACCAGTGTTCTTAAACAACTTGACACTAGGGTCATAAGGAGTACAAGCTTGTTTACACTCAAAGTAATTATATTTCTTTAGAATTTTTTCTATATAATGAGATTGATATAAAGAAATTCCCTTTTCATACCTATTTACTTTTATGCCTAAGATTACATTAGCTTCTTTTAAGTCTTTCATGTCGAAGTTTGCACTCAATATTGATTTTACATCATTTATGACATGCAAGTTCGACCCAAAGATCAATAAATCATCTACATATAGACACGGGATAGTGCAGAGGTTATTATCAAACTTATGGTAGATGCATTTGTCACTTTCATTGACCTTGAAACTTTTAGATAGGATAAGGTTGTCAAATTTTTCATGCCATTGCTTAGGAGCTTGTTTTAGTCCATAGAGAGATTTGTCTAATTTACACACCTTATTTTCTTGACCATGGATAACAAAACCCTCAGGTTGTTCCATGTAAATCTCTTCTTCAAGTTCACCGTTTAGGAAAGCGGTTTTTACATCCATTTGATGTACTACGAGGTTATAAAGGGTAACGAGAGAGAGTAGGACATGAATAGAGGTAATTCTAGTGACAGGGGAGAAGGTGTCAAAGAAATCTACGTTTTCTCTTTGTCTAAAGCCCTTTGCTACTAACATGGCTTTAAATTTGTTGACAGTCCTATCAGGTTTAAGTTTCCTCCTTAAGATCCATTTGCACCCTATTGCCTTACATCCTGGGGGGTAGATCTACTAAGTGCCAAGTTCTATTTAACTCAAGTGAGTCCATCTCATCATTTATGGCTTTTTGCCATGGGTTGGCATCTACTGGGGACACGGTAGCTCTTAGATCTTTAGGGTCTTCTTCTACATTGTAGGTCAGGAAATCATTTCCAAAATCTTTGGCGGTTCTAGCTCTTTTGCTTCTTTTAGAATCTGGGTCAGTTTCCTCTCTAGGGTTTGGATTTCTAACTAGGGTTATACCACTTGAATCAGAGCCCCCACTATTCCTTGATTTAAGGGGAAACCTATCTTCAAAGAAGTCAACATCATTTGATTCAATAATCACTTGGTTCACTAGATCATAGAACCTGTAGGCTTTACTATTTAAGGCATAACCTATAAAGACACACTCGTAAGCTCTACTANCTAGATCATAGAACCTGTAGGCTTTACTATTTAAGGCATAACCTATAAAGACACACTCGTAAGCTCTACTAGCCAACTTTCTCCTTTTTGGGTCAGGAATCCTTACAAAGGCTAGACAACACCATGTTCTAAAGTAGGACAAGTTTGGTTTCTTATTCTTGAGAACTTCCTAAGGTGAAGTTTTATTTTTAGATTTCGAGATTTTATTTAGGACATAACACATGGTAAGGATGATTTCACCCCACCATTAAGACTCGACTCTTGAACTAAGTAAAATAGCAACTACTAGCTCAACTAAAGTTCTATTTTTCCTTTCGGCTTTTTTGTTCATTTAAGGAGAATAAGGCGCGGTCTTTTCGTGTATTATTCCATGTGAGTTAAAGAATTCATTAAAACTGTCCGAATCGTACTCGGTTCCCCTATCACTATGAAGTCTTTTAACTTTTCTATTAAACTGTTTCTTTATTTCAGAAACAAAAAGTTTGAAGGCATAAAAAACATCACTTTTGTTTTTCAGCAGGTATACAAAAGTAAAATCAGAGCAGTCTTCAATAAAAGTAATGAAATATCTTTTACTGTTCCTAGTCAATATGCCATCAAATTCACAGACATAAAAATGAATCAAATCTATAGGCTCGAAATTCCTAAGTATAAATTTATGCGGAGTTTTAGTAATTTTAGCATGACTACAATACTTGCATTTATCAAAATCATTCATGGATAACTTAGGTATCAGTTCTAGCCTAATCATGTTACTAATTAAATTCTTATTCACATGACGGAGTCTAGCATGCCAAATATTCATAGAACACAACATATACACAGAAGATTTCATTTTATTAAGGTCTAAGTTTAATTTGAACATTCCCTCAGCTGCATACCCTTTCCCTACAAATACATTATTTTTGGTAAGGGTATATAGGTCTGGCCCTATAGTTTGAGTAAACATGGTTTTGTTGAGGAGATAGTCCGAAACCAAATTCTTTCGTATCTCCGGAGTGTGCAGAACGTCCTTCAACATGAGGGTCTTCCTAGAGGTAAACTTCAGTTTCACCTCGCCGGTTCCAGTAATTTTCGTGGAGTGGTGATCTCCCAACAGAATATTCTTATCTTTAGTTTCAGTATAAGTTTTAAATAGACTAAGGTCGTGACAGACATGGCGCGTCGCGCCAATGTCTATCCACCACCCTTCACAACCACCAATCACATTTACTTCTGTGATCATGGCAACTAACGGTTCTTCTGTAAGGTTCGTCTGACTAGCAGGACGACGCCTGCTTCTACAGTTCCTAGCCATGTGCCTAGGTTTATTACAATTAAAGCAGAGGAACTGTACCATTTCTCCTGAAGAGGGTTTCTATTTTTTCTGTTGGTTCTGGTTGCTGGAGCCACGGTTCTGACCTTTCATCTTTGTCCCCTTAGGTTTTTGGTCAGGTTTTACCACGACAGAGGCGAATTTCCTAGGTACTATGTTCATCTCCTCCCTCTGGTCCTGCTTCCGGGCTTCCACCTCGATCCTTAGATGGGTTATAAGACTCTCCAAGGAGAACTCCTTAGTCTTATGCCTCAAAGTGTTCTTAAAATCCTTCCACAAATGGGGCAGTTTATCAATAATAACAACAACTTGGAATTGTTCGTCTAGAGACATACCTTCAGTAATTATCTCGTGGGATATCTTCTAGAGTTCATGGGATTAAGCCTTGACGGATTTGTCATCCGTCATTTGGAACTTGAGATAACGGCTAACCCCATATTTTTTTTGACTTGGCCTTCTCGATGTCATACTTCTTTTGTAGGGCATCCCAGGCCTCCTTTGCTGTCTTCATTGTACTATAGTAGTTACAGATCATCAGTCAAACCATTTAAAATGAAATTATTACATAGAAAGTCTTTCTCCTCTCAGTCAGCAACTTCTTTTATCTATTGTTCAGTTAGTTCTTCTAAAGGGATGATCGGCTTAGCGCTGGTACAAGCTTCGGCAACTTTCTTGATGGTGAGGAAGAACAACATCTTTTGCTTCCACCACTTGAAGTTCGCTCCTTCGAACCGGAATGGACTGTTGAGGTCAGATATCTCATTGTTGCTACTGAGGGCCATTCATGATGTGGAAACGTCTTAAAATTGTTGGAAACTGCCCTCAAAATGACGAACTGTAAACCGTCAAGGCAGGACGGTCAAGTGAAGAGAAAAACCTGTAAAATAGAAACTCGTTATAGGCTGAGTCGTGGAGCTCGCTCTCTTTAAGACGTTTCGCGGCTTTGCCCAAGTGTGCAGACAGGTTTGAAAATTGCCACGTCGTCCCCAGGATAAAACAACCAAATGAAAACCGATTGAAAATGCACTGTTTCCGACCGGAATGTACACCCTTTCTAAACTCACTGCTCGAAAAACTAAGATGGAGGAGGAGAGGAAATTGAAGTGGGAATTTAGAAAATAAATTCTCTGTCTTATGAACTGCTGAAGGCCCTGCCTTTTATAGGCCTTCAGCATTGAAACAGACCGTTTTAAAATTAATTAACAGATCGTTTTAAAAATTAATCAACGGACCATTTTAAAAATAATTAACGAACCGTTTTAAAAATAATCAATGGACCATTTTAAATATAATCAATGGACCGTTTTAAATATAAATTTAAACCCAACAGTTTTTCTAACCTTGAAAACATACGTTGATCGATGTGTGGTACAATTTTGCATTTATATACTTACATTGGATTATTCTTTTTTGTTTTTTTTTTACTATATAAGAAAAAATGAGATGCATGAGATTAAGTGCAACCAAGATAATCATTCCCATTTAAAAAAAAAAATGATGTAGCTTTGGGCTGTACCCATGTTTGTGCATCATAGACTCAACCTTGGCTCCATACCAATAAAAAATCAGCCACATGACTGATTTTTTAATCAAAAAATTGAATTATTATTATTTTTAATATATAAGGTGTTGAGTTTAGTCACTCCAAATAGAAGAAATACATAACACTTGAAACTAACTTATGATGCAGTAATCAAAATTATTAGAAACAAAGTGAATAAGTAAAAACTCAAAGAAAAAGAGATGGAGTCGAGATTTATAGTGGGTTGACCTAAAATGGTCTGTATCCACTATTAGTCATTATTATTGGATTGATTTCAATAACTCAGTACAATATTTATCAGAGAAGAATCAAAGATGAAGAAAAACCATGAAGCTTTTGAATACACAATCAGTTATTAGTTTTAATCTTCAGAGAATACTCTTATTATCACTTCCAAAATTATAGTACTCACTAGCTTCCAGTGTTTCCCAAGATAGAACTTGATTAACGATCAATTCTTCTTTTACAAAGAAAGCTCAAACCCGACATCTCCAATTTTAATCTCTTAAATGTTTCTGCTCCTCTCAGAATGATCCCCCAGTCCTTTTGATTATCAAATAATATAGTCACGTCTTTTCCCCAACTTATAGTGCACATTCAACTAACTCAAGACTGAAATTAGTTACTGATCATGTGATGTGATAACATCTCTTGCAATTAGTTGCTGATGTCACCCACTTTTATAAAGGGCAAGATAGATAATTAAGCAATCATGAAAAATAACAATTCTCCATCTTGGTAGCTTTAAGTCTTCAATTATTGATTTCTCAACCCAAACAATAGTGACTTTTTTTCTCAATTTTTCATTAAGAGCATATCTTGAAAGTTTTAAGACAACTCTTAAATCTACCTAAAGGTAAAGCTTTGGTAAAAGTATCAGTCAGTTTTTTAAGAAAATGATAATGAATGTCAATACACTTTATCCTGTTATGAAAATTTTGGTTTTTTGAAAAGTAGACAACACTTTGACCGTCATAGTAAACTTTAACAACATGTTCATCATGAATAAGTTCATTTGTTAACTCCTTAACCAAATAGCTTCCTTAATAGCATTAGTGCCTGCAATATATTCAAATTCTATTGTAGACAGTGCTACAATTGACTGCAATGATGTTTTTCAGCTAACCAAGTTACCAAAATAAGAGAAAATATTAATAGACAATGATCTTCTCTTATCACAATCTGCAACATAATCAGCATCCACATATCATTCTAAGTGACTTTGATTGAAATCAAAATGAGTATGCAATAGTCCAACAGAAACAATAGATTTGACATACCTCTGGATCCAATTTAAAACATTCCAATGGATCTTTCCAAGATTACTCGTGAACCTACTTACCACAATCAAAGCACGGGGTAAACTGGGGTCTAGTGCATACCATGAGATACATCAAACTATCAACAACATCGTGTAAGGCACCTTAGACATAACTGACTTTTCTTCTTTAGTATTAGGTGACCGTGCTTCAAATAGTTTGAAGTGTTTAGCTAAAGAAGTTGTAACTCCTCTATATTGAGCCATGTTAAACTTAACAAACATCTTAGAAGAGTAGGATTCTTGAGATAGAAACAATTATCCTTTTGATCTATCTTTTTTTTTTTTTTTTTTTTTTTTTTTTTTTATATCAATTCCTATAATCCTCTTAGCTTGACCCAACTTTTTCATATCAAAATTTCCTTTCAATTGAAATTTCAATTTCTCTATTTCATTCTTAGTTTAACTTGTTATCAACATATCATTCACATAAAGCAATAAGAAAACAAAAGAGTAACTTTCATCATGCTTATAGTAGACATAATGGTCTAACATACTTCTAGAGAAACTACATGAAACAATAAATGAATCAAACTTCAAATACCATTACCTTGGAGATTGTTAAGGCCATAGAATTATTTATTTAATAAGCATACCTTATTTCCTGTCTTCCTATCAACAAACCCAGTCGGTTGATTCATGTAAATTGTTTTTTCAACATCCATATGGAGGAAAGCTGTCTTAACATCAAGTTATTCTGACTTAAGATCAAAAGCAACAGTTAAAGAGAGCAATATTCTAATTGTGGTATGCATTACTACTGATGAGAATATTTCTTCATAATCAATACCTTAAGTTTGGTTAAAACCCTTTGCAACTGATCTTGCTTTATATCTTAGTAATATTTTAAATTTGGGTAAAATCCTTCGTAACTGATCTTGCTTTATATCTTAGTGATTCTTTATTATTAATGCTAGGCTTTAAATTATATATCCATTTACATCCTACTAATTTCTAATTGGTAGGTTTATCCACTAAGGTCCATCTATTATTCTTATATAAAGATTCCATTTGTTCTTGCATAGCCTCTATCCATTTATCACTATTAGGTGAGTTAATAGCTTCCTTATATGAAATGGGTTCATAATCAATTTCATTGATTTCAACATTAGAGCATAATAAGCAACATTAGCAAAAGCATACCCTTAAGGCAGTTTGATTTCCTTCCTTTATTTATCTCTGATTAATTGATAAGATTGTAGATCTTCAAACTGTATAGTGGACATAGCTTGGTTGATTTCAGCTTCTGATGTAGTTTGTTCTTAATACTCATTGTGAGTTGACAAATCATCATTGTCTTGATGAGTTACATTGCTCTCAATGCTAGAAGTTCCACTTTGATCAATACTTTCTTCGGAAATGGTTCTTCTTTCTTAATTTGGAGAAGATCTTAGTTCTATTTCAAAGGATATTTTCTTCTTCTTACTCTTTGAGGTTTTAGCAAGAGCATCAGGACTCATAGCCATTTTTTATTCATAAAAAATGACATCATGACTAATAAATAGCTTCTCATTTCCTCTTTCCAGATTTCAAGTCCGTGATACCCGAAGATCGATTTCTCAGCTCAATGATCAAATTTTCCTTATTTGGAATGTGCATAAGCTACAAATTCAAATGCACTCAAATTGGACAAATCAGGTGGATTGCTTGTTCACATTTCCATTAGAGTTTTAATCTTGATAGCTGACGAGCTGAAAGTTGTCGAGGCTTTCAAATGGGTCAAATAATTGTTCCATTGACTACTCTAGTTTCATAGTATTAAGGTAGTAACGAGTTGATCCATAGAAAACTAGTCAATTTTCCTTTCAATTCACTTGTTGTTTGGTGATTATGGGGTTTTTTTTGATGAATTGGTTTTGATTGCAATAAATAGAAATGCAGTGTCAACAAATAAACACAAATTGGATGTTAATTAGATTAAAATTACCAATGAAACAAAACCTAGCTCAGGGTAAATTGGGATTATTCTTAGTTTGCTGCTCAATCATCGATTTGTTACACAAGTGCTATGCAATTTATTGGTTTAAGCTTAGCCATTCACTTCTAGAAAAGCTAGAAGAATGTCCAACTAATCAAATCAATTCTTGTGTCTAAAGGAAAAACCTCCTAACATTGCGAACTAATTAGCATTAAGATCTTAGACAATTACTAAGACGGTTGAAATAAGTAGAAAAAGCCTAATTAAATATTCAATATGAATTTCTCCTAAGTTAGATAGATAAATGCTATTCGATTGGGAAAAGCTAAATCAATATACGACTCCAACTTAACTCTTGCTACTTGGCGATCTAAGAACCTAATGATTAGGTATTAAATGTAGATCTATAACGATAATTAAACATGCTTGACTAATTTGCCAGATATTCTCAAACACATTTTTTCATTTGAATAAGAACGAGGAAAGGATTCAATAATCCATAAAATAGCAAGACAAAAATAGTTCATAATCTCATGAGTTCACAAATCAAGAAATAAAACCCTAAATTTCGAGCTAGATAATAGTACCTTAGCCTCGATACATGCTTAAATCCACCAAATAACGATCTAGAGAGGTCTCAATTGAGTGGGAAAGATGGAATATAGAGGAGAGAAGAGAAAAGTAGTGAGAGACTTGTCTAAAAAATCGTCCTCCAACATGCAGGCAGCTAGGGTAATTTAAAGAAAATTCGTGATAATGCCATGATACTCCATGAAATGCAGGCCTCGGGTCTCCGTCAAATTCCGTAACACCGTCGTGCTACTCCAAAATTGATGCTACTAGAAAAATCATTGAGTGTTGGCACCACTGCGTTTCCAGGGGAATTTTAATTACTTTTGCTCATTTGAAGCCCGGGTTGACCTTTTAAACTTCCACGTAAGCTTGTTTTGTTTTAGAATTGGCGCTAAGAGCCGGATCTATCTAAGTTATGCTCAATGCCATTAAAATCAAAGAATAAACATGTGAAGTACGAGAACAATCCCAAATTAAGAAGAATGGGATAGTACATTTTAGGCGCTACCAATAACAGAAGAAGGACTTCTGTTTATCAAATAGGCTGCAGTAACAACAACCTCTCCCTAAAATTTCTTGTCAAGATTAGCATGAAAAATAAGACATCTCACTCGTTCTAGCAACCTTCTGTTCATTCTTTCTGCAAGACCAATTCTGTTGTGGTGTTCCCTTAATAGTGAGGTATCTTTCAATTCCTTCCTTTTCACACTGCAAGAAAATAAAATGAAAAAAATAAAAGAATTTTTTTCCATGCTAGCCATCATTACAAAACATGATTAATTAGTTTTTTTTTTTAATTTTTTTTTTAAAAAGATAACCTAAATTTAGGTGTGTTAAGGTGGAATAACCAAAATTCTAAAAGCAATAAAAATTAACATTTTACTCATATTAGAAAATACCAACTACTTAGTCGAATGTAATTTTGCAATCTTATGACTTTTCTTGAAATCGCAGTTCAGAGTCTCATCAATTCATGATGGGTAAGACCCTTAATCATGAATAAGCAATTTAACATTAGTTGGTGCTTTGTGACGTAAATAAAATGTTAAATTTTCATTGTTTTTCGAATCCGATTTTTTTTACATTAGTGCAACCAAATTTAGGTCATCTATAAAAAAATCTCATTGGACAATCTCAATGATCATAATTCACAAATACACAAGCTTCTTTGATATGAAAAAAAAAAAAAAAAAAAAAAACCTCTTCAACTCATAAATTCGTATTTTCTTCTTCTTGTCTCCATAAAATTGGACGGAGGTAAACAAATTCAACTTGATCAGAAGCCCACATTTCTCTAATTCGTAATAAGCAATCAAATTACTTTTAGTATGAATAAATTACAAAAACATAATTATGTAGACAGAAGAAACAAGCAAATGTTAGATTTCTATTTGTTTCAATTGGTTCCGGATTTTTATAAACAAAAAATAGTGAAGGATATTTATTGATATACTTGACAAAAGTTCATAAATTAAATTGATACAAATCATAAAGTTTAAATGTATAAATTTGATTATTTTTCATAGGGGTGTTAAAAAAATCGAACAATCCGAACTATCCGGACTACCCAACTCAAATTATAAAGATTGGGTTGGGTTAGTTTTGTTCTTGGATTAGGTTGGGTTGAACTTTTTCTATTTTTATTGGGTTGAGTTGGGTCTAGGGTTGTTAAAAGAAAATCGAGTTGACTCAACCCAACCCGAATTATATATACAATAATAAAATGAATGTATATACTTCTCTTGATTAAAGTTTGACTACTTTTTAGAATAATTTTAATAAATTTTTTTTAAAAATTGTTATGATGTTTATCTTCGTTTAAAATTTGTAATAAATATCATAGATATTTTCTATTTAACCTTTGAATTTTGTGAGATTTTAATGATGTAGGTAAATTTACGTATTTTAATTAATTAGAAAAAATAATTTATAAACTGACAATCTAATCTAACCCGAAATTTAAGGGTTGGATTGGAGACTTTATTTGGTTATTTTGGATTGCCAACCCAATCAACCCAGATTTTTGCCAAAAAAGACGCTACCCAACCTAATCCAACCAACGTACGCCTTATTTTCCATTACTTTCGTTTTAGCTATAGGGCCAATTTCCTATTTTAAACCCAATCTTCAGTCCAAAAATCCAAAATTGTCCACCTAATTCTCACGAAAAGCCCAGCCCAAAATTTTCCCCAATCACCTAGGGTTTATCCATAACCATTTCTCTTCTTAAGCTCTAGCTCTCTCCCCTTGCGGCGGCCGGCGATCATCTCCTCATCTTCTCCGTGGAACACTCCGTTTCAACAACATGGTAAGTAGACCAGTCTTCAATTCCAGAAATATGTACAGGATGATAGTTTAATCGATAAGTTTTTGGATGAAATTAATGTGTTCTATGGGTTTGACAGGCGAGAGGTTTGAAGAAACACTTGAAGAGGCTGAATGCTCCGAAGCATTGGATGCTGGACAAACTTGGTGGTGCATTTGTGAGTGAATTTTTCTAGTCTTTGTTTTTGTTTACTTTTATTTCTGTCGTTTTGATGATGAATCCCATTTGTAGGCCCCCAAACCTTCATCAGGACCTCATAAATCAAGGGAATGTCTCCCATTAATCCTCATATTACGAAACCGATTGAAATATGCTCTCACATACCGTGAGGTTATTGCCATTTTGATGCAACGCCATGTTTTAGTTGATGCCAAGGTCAGGACTGATAAGACCTATCCGGCTGGCTTCATGGGTATGCTCATCTCATCTCAAACTCAATATTAGTTTTGTTTGAATAATTGTTGGCTGTTACATTCTTCTTCTATCATCTAAATTTGTGTTTTAAGATTATGGGGTGTTTTGACTTTTGCTTTCTTCCAACATTTTCCTTAATGGAACTCAACAACAATTTCCAATCCATCCTTTTACCATCAAAACTACTGTATCTCATACAAATGGGGAATGCATCTAACTGTATCACCGAACTTACCATTTGCTGCAAACAAGACACTAACAGTCACTTGTTATTGCATAGAAGTTGTTTGCTTGAAACTGCTCTGTCTCCTAGTTGTTGTATGGTATGCGTTCTGTTTAATATTTTTATAGGCTTGACACCTCTTTTTGTTCTAGATGTTGTGTCCATTCCCAAAACAAACGAGAGTTTCCGGCTTCTTTACGACACAAAAGGTCGTTTTCGTCTTCACTCAATCAGGGATGAGGAGGCTAAGGTTTGCTATTTTACTTATTATTGTTTGTTACAACAATCCTGTTTATAGAATCAGATTGAATGTATGCTGCTCAGGAAAATATCATCTTCAAACCATTCTGAATTTTTCTATGACTTCTGCAAGTCTGCTGTTTTCCACCCTCGCTTAATATCTGTTAGGCCATTGATTATCCATCAATATAAGACGAGACAAGTTGTTACATGGAAATGATGTATGTTTTAGGAATCTTGGCATTGAAGGGTGCGGATGGGTGAGAGAAAGGGGAGGTTGTTAGTATCAATAGAAGGGAGTAGTAGTATAAATGTATAATGGGAGGGGGTCTGATCTTTTTCATTTTATGCTCTTGGTATCAGAGTACTTGTATTGTTTTGGGCAAGTTTCCTTTTCAATATCAATACATAGTAAGGGTGATCCTTACAATGTCAGTTGATATGGTCTTTTGCAGTTCAAGCTCTGTAAGGTTCGCTCAGTGCAGTTTGGGCAGAAGGGAATCCCTTATCTGAACACTTATGATGGACGTACAATCCGTTACCCTGATCCACTCATCAAGGCAAACGACACCATCAAGTTGGACCTTGAATCAAACAAAATCGCTGATTTCATTAAGTTCGATGTAGGAAATGTTGTGATGGTGACTGGTGGAAGAAACAGAGGTCGAGTGGGAGTAATTAAGAACAGAGAGAAGCACAAGGGAAGCTTTGAGACAATTCACATTCAGGATGCAACCGGGCACGAATTTGCCACTCGGTTGGGCAATGTGTTTACAATCGGGAAGGGGACGAAGCCATGGGTGTCCCTCCCCAAGGGCAAAGGTATCAAACTATCTATCATCGAAGAAGCCAGGAAGAGGCTTGCAAGCCAAGCAGCAGTTACCGCTTAAGAGTTGAGTTAATACTAAATTGTAGACATGAGTTTTTCTAATCGTTTTTGATAGACATATTTCTTTCTCGAATTTTGCTATCTTATTATTTATGTCCAAGCTTGTCTTTTGAGACAAATTTTTTCTTCCAGAAATATTGGTGAGGTCGTTGCTTTGATTTTGTCGTTAAAAAAACACAGGTAGCTGATTTAATAGTTGTGTTGTGACTCTGCCTTATAGCCTTAATTGTTATCTATAGTCAAATTTCTCAACATTTTTGCATGGATAGAAATATTAGTAATTAGGGTAAAATACACTTTTAGTTTATAAGGTTTTGAGGATAGTGGCTATTTAGTCGTCCTTGAAGTTTCAAACTAAATATTTTTAATACTTGAGGTTTGGAAAATATTTTGTGATGGTCCTTAAGTTGATTTGATTGTTAGTTGAGTTGGCAAATTTTTACTCTTTTAAAAGGTATTCTTCTGTATTAGGTGATTTTTTTGGTCTAGCCCTTTAGTTTTTCTCCCTTTCTATCTCACCTCCACCCTCTGAAATTGCTCATCTTCCCTTCTTGAAGAATCTACAAATCATGGAACCATGTATGATGTGGGTGGGAAATCTGAATGTTAATATTTCAGTGAAAGCATTTGGATTGAAAGTGAAAGTTGGATTGTGCTATTAAGTTGAAAAGCAATAGATGTCTGATTTACAATGAAATTTTTTGAGTCATTGGTTGGACACCCATTTGATAATGTTTCCTGTATTGTTTTATTATTGATTTACAAAAAATCAATTATTTCTCTTCTATTATGTTGTCTGATTCTGCTGCCCCATGTTGATTTTGGAATGAAATTTTTCGGTTTAGATGCAATGTCCAACTGTAATAGTCATTAGTTGAAAACAAACTTAGGGTGTTCGTGATAATGATTCACATACGACCACGTTAAACAAACATAATATACAATTGCTCTTTCAATTTTCCTATTCAAATTTGTGAAAGAACGACATGAGTTTTCGATCAACCGTAGAAAAATTTCAAATTGACAATGAAAAAAATTGAAAGAAAGAGAAAAATTATTATAGCTAAATTGAGAGAGTTATCTAATCCCAAAAACGAACCTGGCAGGAAACGTGCCTATGGAGGCCCGGTTGGCCTTCTTCGGCCTCGGCTTGATACCAACGAAGGTCTACAAGGCCCACGTGGCCATGAGTCCTGCTTGGCTTCAGAGGCCAAGGTCAAGGCGTAAACCCCTCAAGAGAGAGGCCAATATGGATTGGTGTGAAACATCACGTTCGATTTTTCAAATAGGGAAAGAAAATAGAGTCCTTATATTAAAAATAAGAGCAACACTATCTAGCAAAAGGTAAACTTGACTTCTCCCTAAAAATTACTTGGCCTGACATTTGTGCAAAATAATGAGTGAAGCATCGGAGTTGGCAAGCACCACACTAGTATGTTAGTTTTTTTTATTGTTTTGTAGGTAACCTCTTCTCCAAGTTATGAATTTACCGTTGTCGGTGAAGGAATTGGAATTCCCGCAGTGGAAGTGTACAAATGCATTCGTGTCTTAGTTTTTCGTTTTTTTTTTTACAGAACTTAAGAAAACAGAGGAGATGATACCATGGATAAATGTACATAAATCTAAGGATACTTTCTATAGAATATAACAAAAAAAAAAAAAAGAAAAAAAAAGGAAGACAGTATACTAACCTTTGGAGAACCTTTCTTCACGTTTCCTCTCCGGTGAGACTACAAACGGATCACCTCCGCTTCTCACAAACTCAACAACACAACAAGATCTGGAATATAGCAAAATTCTTTGGACACCACCACAAGTTTTACCTTCTTATTCTCAAGGTGAGAATCAAGGAAAGTTTGGTAGATATCCTTGTTAATTTTGGTGAAAGGGAAAGAGAGATCTTCTTGAGAGAGTTTTAGCAGAGAAAGGAGATGAAGTTCTTGCAGAAATTTTCACGTAATGAATCTATCCTCCTCTTTCAACTTATCTACACACATATGAGAGATAACTCCCACATTGTGAAAAAATAACTCCATGGGAGTTATTAATTTGGATTTCAAAAATTCAAATTTAATTTAATTGTAATATATTAATATAATTAAATGCAACCACATATTATATCCCATTTAGTATAACCTATAATTTATATTCTCTCACAAAAACTACAGTATCAATATGAATCATATTCATATTAATTTTAACCTATAGTTTATATATGAATCATATTCATATAATTAGTATTTGAATCATATTCAAATATTTATTTCTCTCATTAAACTTTATATTATAATATATCAACATACATTATATTAATTGTAATATTTATTTCTCACATTAAACTTTATATTATAATGTATCAACATACATTATATTAATTATATCTCATACGATTAATTTCCTTTAATTAATTTGAACAATTCAAATAAATCCAAAATTAATGTGGTTCTCATTAATCCTAGTTAACAAAGGGACCTTATAGACCTACAAATTGAAGCTCTAATGATATGAGATTAATTAATTAAATTAATCTCCATTCATTAACTGTCGGTTATTCCATTAATGACTAATAACTACACTCTTCGCACTGTAGATATATTTATATGCATATTGGATATAACCAATCAACAATGCATTGACCATTCACAAATTAATCGTAAGTACACTTGGGCAAGAATTACCGTTTTACCCCTGGTGTTACATATAACTCCTTAAGTACCACTAATCCCTCTAATGAACAATTCGTTATAGTCCAACTATAACTGAACCCCTTTCGGGCCAAGAGAGGGTAAGATGCCTCATTATTTAATACTCGGAATTAGCTCTTAAGGAACAATTTATCTACTTTCCCTAACAACGGCAAGTAGTGATTCCTTCTTGTGTAAATTTATTCAAGCTATCCAATCAGATGAAGCCCCAAAATGGCGAATTTGACCACCCATACAGATCAAAGGACCGCCCTCATAGGTAGGGAGTTCACAACTAATTCAGGATTAAGGTCAAGTCACCTATGGTCATTCAGGTGAAATGTAAAACTCTTCTAGTAACGACGTTATAAAGAGAGACTAATCATTTCGTGGTCCGGTTTATACAAACTCTTTGTATAGGATATCCCGCTCACATGTCTTCACATGAATGTTTAGGATCAGATTATTTGTATCACTTTATAAAAATTGTAACTATCACAAAGCAAGCCATATACGTAGTGTCACCAAGATAAGATACCCAGCCTTATCCATTTACTACAGACCGTTCAGGTTGTTATTTAAATATGATCCACATGTATGTCACCATATACACTACATCGAATAACCTTGGATCTTAGTTTATTGATTTTCGATTAATACAACTAAATGTCAAATAAAATAACACTTATTTTATTAAATAAATAATCTATTTGTACAAATAAAGCTTACAAACTATAAGACCATGGAATTTAGGGCATCAACTCATGAGTGAAAGTTAAGTGAGTTTATTTGGCCAGATTTTGCCATCAACCGTTGGCATTGTTTGTAAGGAACATGTGTTATCTAAAAAAAAAAATTTAATACATTGATGAAACAAGGGAAGAATGAGTCGACAAGAGAACAGTGATTCTGACCAAAAAAAGGTATCCCCGAAGAACTGTCAGACGATCAGAAATAATCAGTCCATTCGAAGCCCGCCTCGACCTCAGCCACCGAAGGTAGAGGAAGAGGAGAAGATTGTGGCTCTGGAAAAGAAGATTAACGACATGGACAGTAATTTGGGACAGATTCTGAAATTTTGGACGTCGACTCTAGCAAGAAGCAAGATTATTCGTAGGAAGAAGGGAAAAACCTTCTAAAGGAATACTAAAAAAAGTTGCGGATTGGGGATAGAAGCAACGTAGGAAATGGCGGAAGCGTATCAAGGAGATGTATAGGCGAAATAAGTCCTTGTCCTCTATGAGATGAGGTCGAGACGAGAAGATCCATGGCCGAGGTGGAAGGCAGTAGAACGAAAAGTCGTATGGCCCTAGGGATTGACCTACGGGAAATAACTATAGAGAAAAAACGCACAAGGGATGAGGTCGAGGTTAAGGCCGAGGCACACCCATGGAGGGAAGAACTTTATAAAATTCAGAAGGAGAAAGGAAACATTCAAGAGGACATCCAAAAAACGAAGGAAACAGACGCAGTCGATCTCGAGGCCTTGATCGAGCAGGTTGACCTGCTTTTTTCTAATGAGATAATGAAAGAAGCACTACCACCAAAATTCAAGGTCCCAAGCATCAAATTGTACGAAAGTAAATTTGACACTGACACACGGAGTCACTCAAGTCTCCAGCAAAAACAAAACTCGAAAGGAGAGACTAGGGGTGCAAGCAATAATCGGTGGAACCACTCAACCCGTGCAAACCGTCGAAATTGTCAGTGGTAGGTTACTAAGACTGTAACTCGATTAGGGGTGCAAGCAGGAGCCGATGAAGCTATCCAAAACGGTCGAAATCGCTGGCAGTTCGGTTATCGAATCGGTGGTGTATGTCGGTGACGAGTTAACTTGGTTGGAACCTGAATAGTGGCGGTTCGGTGTTGGTGCACCATAATTTATATTTTCTAATTCTGAAATATAAGATTTCCTCTAAAATTTCAAAAATAAAATAAAACAAAATATATAATTCTAATCTTATTTATTCCTATATTAATTCTTTTTTAAAAAAGTATTTAATCTTTTAATGCTATCATGTCGATCTTCAATCATGTTTGGAGAAAGTTTCCGTCATGGAAGAAGGTTTGAAACTGAAATTACATTAAAAATCTTTAATTATTATTAATATTATTACTGTTATTCCGACAATTATTGTTATATTGTAGATTTTAAATTATGCTATGAGCTTAAAGAAAGTCAAGAAGCTCCTAAATGAAGAGTCAAAGACTAAGGATTAAAGAATTGAACTTACATTGAAGACTGAAGAGTCCGGAAGAACGAAGACTTACTATTTTTTATTTAATTTAATTTGTTTTTCAATCATTCATTAAAATTATCGAACTCTCATCTTTAGAATTCAATTACTTACTTAATTATTCAACATTTTTTTTATATTTCATGAATATTTTTATTTCATATGATGAAAAGGATAGTTAGATGTTAATTTTCTTTTAATTTAAGGGTTTTTTTTAATTAAATAGTTAAATAATTGAATCAATTGATAAAATATTCTATTATTCTTAACCAAAGAAGAGAAAACAATGGATGAATTCTCCCCAAAGAAAGAAATTTATTAATTATTAAGAAATAATTGGGAAATGGAAAAGGATATTGGAATGTAAAGAACATAAATTGTAAAAATAACTATCAATAAAATAATATATAGTTTTATTTTTATTTACATATAAATAATAGTATAGTATTAGGTAATTAGTATAACAACCAACATGTCAACACAACAGAAAGTCAGGAAGAAGGGAACTCACAGGAAAAAAAACAAACGCTAAAACGTGAATGCGCACACGTGGGTCAACCGACTCGTTTGTGACCTACGTGGCTAACTGACGTTGACCCACACGAATTGACCAGTTTGACGGTTCGATCGGTGCGATTTTCACTTGAAAACTGACTCGACTCAGTTTTCTTTCTTCTCTTTATTATTTGGGTGGTTTAGTTCTAGTTTTGCCCCCAGACCGAGCCGAATAGTCACTTCCCCTAGAAGAGACAAAGGGAAGTACTGCCTTTTCCATGAGGACCATGTGCTACTAATTAAATGATGAGATTGAGGAATTAATACGCAATGGGTATTTAAAAGAATTTTTAGGAAAAACATCTCAGAGAACAAGACAAAGGAAAGATCACAACGAACAGAGTCAGAATGAAAATGATCCATAAACATCTAGGGAAATCAAAACAAAATTTGATGAACCAATTGGATGGGAAACAAAGCGGAAAAGAATAGCCAAAGCACGAGAAGCTTGGGATAATCAAAGATAAATAATATTTTCTCAATACAGACAAGAGGAAACAGTCCTACAGTAGGCTTCACTAAAGATGAGGCAAAAATGCTACATCAACCACACAATGATTCCCTGGTGGTAGCTTTGACGATAGCAAACGTAAAGGTACATCGAGTCTTGATTGTTGGAGAGAGCTCAATAGATGTACTATCACTCAATGCATTCAAAGCCATGAATATAGGAAAAGAAAGTTTGAAACCCCAACAATTACTTCTAGTAGGGTTTGAAGGAGAAAAGGTAAATCCAGAGGGAAATGTCAACTTCCTTTGACGTTTGGAGAAGGAAATTGCATGGTAACCAAATTCGTAAATTTCCTGGTGGTAGATAGAGTTTCTACTTACAATGCAATTTTGGGTAGACCTACATTGCATGAGTTAAAAGCTGTCCCAATATATACCATTAAATCGTGAAATTTTCAACAACAGAAGGGATAGAAATCGTAAAAAAAGAACAAATAATGGCTAGAAAATACTACTACACCACCTTGAAAGAACTAAAAACAACAAAATAGTTGTACTCAGTGGAAGTAAGAGAGGTCGACCTGAACCTTAGAGGCCGAGGCTAACCCCAAAGCTCACAATTTCTTTCATGCTTGTTTGATAGTTTTTCTTTTCATTTTCAAATAATTTTAAGATTGGAAATTTTTCCTTTATTAATAAAAGGAGCGTTTTGGTGTAATTTTGGTAATTCATTAAAATAACGGAGTTCGAGAAAAAGAAAGGAAGGGCAAAAAGGGTTTGTCCCTTCCTCGGGCACTTTAGACTGAGGATGAGGCCAAGTTCGAGTTTAATCCTTTCCCTTTTAGAATTTTTGATGAGGCCAAGTTCGAGTTTAATCCTTTCCCTTTTAGAATTTTTGCTCCAAACTTATTTGTTCTCCTTAGAAAGCAATGTGTATTGGGATAAAAAAAAACCCAAAAGAAAAAGGGTCATGCCTGAAGCTGAGGCCCGAGGCATATTCCATTCTTTATAAAAACGACCCAAACACTTTTAAGGGGAGCACAAGAAATAGCCAAAAAAATAAAAAAAATAAATTTCATTACCAGAGAAGAAAAATAGCCTTGAAGGCTTACAATGCATAACACACACACACACACACACACACACATATATATATATATATATATATATATATAATGCACATTGACCAAAAAAGATAAAAGATAAACTTGCAGCATGGAAGAAAAGGTAGATTTGCAGGCTAGAAATATAAATCAAGCATTCTCCTAGCCCAAGTTAGTTTCCATGTCACCATCTCCAGCACCCCCACTACCATCAGAATCATCCGACAATGGGGGAAGATTGGAGTTATCCCTGTTGGGGTTGGTGCCCTAAATCTCGTAGGGTCCTGTAGTTTGTAAACACATGTATGTAAATACATGTATGAACAAACGCTTTGTGATTTATAATATGAGATATTTTATTCACTTCAGTCTATGAAATATGAGATATTTTAGTTGCATTAACTACAAACCAATAAACTAAGATCATTGGTTATCGTTGTTGAAGGAAATCGAATTCGAGATTTCCATGAGCAGCGAAGAAAAGATTATTCCAAATCACAATCATGAATGAACATTACATTTACAGTCGAATACAAAACACGTGGTTATGCAATTAATATAGAAATTACAGCATGAGTACTCAAATGAACAAAGAGAAAACTCTATGAACATTTGAAGATGCATCTCCACGCTTCTTTGCGCACGACCGCCCGAACAATAGCAACCTCGAACGCTCAATCTACACGACCGCAACACAGCACGAACACTTTGTGCTCGTCCTCAATGATCATTTCGGCCACGAACTCCTCAGCAACAGCACAAACGACCTCCACAGCAACTTGATGGTGTCGAGTTGAGTATTAACAGTAACCTCAAACACTCGATCTACACGATCACAACACAGCGCGAACACTTCGCGCTCGTCCTCAACGATCGCCTCGGCCACAAACTCCTCAACAACAACATGAATGGCCTCCACAGCACCTCGACGGTGTAGAGTTGAGTATGACACCACCAATAAGGCTACCTTGGTATTCTCGGTGTGAGAATCCATAGGGTGGGCTCTGTTCGGACTTAGTATAAGCCAGACAAAAAAGGAATCACTGATCGTGTACACGACTGGGCAAGTGGGAGATGGCGGAGACCTATCGTATAGATTGTTGCCCAATGTTTAGCTAAAGCTATGAAATCGTCTAGCAAAAGCTATGTGATTGTTTAGCTCGGTCTGTCGCCTACAAACACTACACGATCGTTTACTTTGGGCAAGCGATCATCTAGCAAAAGTTATGCGATCGTTTGGTAAATACTGTACGATCATTTAGCTCGCCATTGCACGATCGTTTAGTTAGCCCAAGCTATCATTTAGTAAATCTATATTTACTTGAAGACTACCATGAGATCCTTTTTGTCGAGAGAAATCTCAGAAAACTTTTTATGAAAAACTTTTCAACAGTTTATAAATCTTGCTAAAATTAGGAAAACCATTTTCCTTTTATCTCACGATTACTATGAAAATCCAATAACCACCCACTCAATTGGTTATTAAAGAAAAAGAATTAATTATCCAATAATTAATATTATTATAAATATAAATGGTAACCAACTTATCATATTTTATTTATAACCTATAGTTTTAATATTTCATCTCATGAAACATATAAACCATAGTTCTTTTTCTATTCCATGGTACTTAATGTAAATCTCATTTACATCAATCCTCCACTAGATGTATCTCATACATCATGCCGATTATATCATATATAATCAAAATACCTCTTGTCAATTTGAACATTTCAAATCAACACCAAGAACTGATTCTCAACTTGAATCCATTGAGCTACCAAGGGGACCTTATGGACCTGTAGCTTGAAGTTTCAACGGTATGTGAATAAATGACTAAACTCTTTAGTCATGGAATCCACCATCCGTTAACTTCAGGCACTCCACTAAAGATAGACAGCTGAACTCTCTTTACCATAGATATATTATGTGTCCATCTTAACCAATCAACAGTGCGACAACCTTTCACAGATCTCTGGGCCAATAACCGTTATGCCCCTGTAGTTACATTTATCTGCTTAAGTATCACTGATCCCTCTAATGAACATAAGTCATAGTCCTACTATGACTGAGTCTTCTCTTCCAAAGAAAAGTTGTGGCCACTATGTTCAAGCTTCGGAATCAGCCCTCGAGGAAGCAATCTCTCTACTTATTCCTGCTTCGGGAAAGGAGTGAATTCCATCTTGTGGATTAAGTTCCCAGCTCTCAGATCAGACAAGTTCCCAAAAAGGTAGACATGTTGAGTTGACAATCTGGCTTGGCCACTCTCACCCATACTAATCAAAGGATCACCCTCAAAGGCAGGAGTTTCCAAAATACTCAAAATTGAGGTCGTGTCCCCTATGGTCGTTTAGGTGAGATGTAAGTTTCTAGTATCAACGACGTTATATATAGAGTCTAGTCATCTCATGGTCCAGGTCTTATACATACTCTTTGTATAGGACACCCCTGCTCGCATGTCTCCACAGGAATGGTTAGGATCTACCATTTGCAGTAGTTTACAATACTTGCAAACCTCTACAAAGAAGGCCGTATCCGTAGTGTCACCAGTATCAGGTATCTCATCTTAACCTTTATACTACAGATTTATTTAGGTTATCACTTAAGGCATGATCCACTTGTATATCACATATACATGCTTAAGTTCACATAAGATAACCAAGGAGTTTTGTTTATTGGATATGAGTAAATGCTAGAATTAAATAACACTTATTTTATTCATTAAACAATGTGTATCTTTACAAAACAACGAGACTCCGAGAGAATTAGAACACCAATCCCAACAGTTGTAACTTAAGCATGTATATGGAGACATACAAGTGGATCGTTCTTTAAGTGATAACCTAAATGGTCTGTAGTATATGGATAAAAGAGGGAAACCTTATCCTTGTGACACTATGAGTGTGACCCGCTTTGTAGGTGTTACAAATGTTGTAAAATGCTACAAATGGTCTGATCTTGATCATTCGTATATTAGACATGCAAGCAGGGATTCTCTATATAAAAGAGTTTGTATAAGACTGAAACACAAAATGTTTAGTCTCGTTATATAATGTCGTTCATGACAGAGACTTTCATTTCACTAGGATGACCATAGGTAACATGAACTTAATCCTGAGTGAGTTGTGAACTCCTGTCTATGAGGGCGATCCTTTAATTTGCATGGGTGCGAATGGCCAGATCGCAGACTCAAACCTCCCACTTTGAGGATCCGTCTAATTGGAAAGCTGAGAACTCAGCTACACAAGACGGAATTCACTCCTTCCCCGAAGCAGGGGTAAGTAGATAAATTACTCCCTTAAGGGTTGATTTCGGGGCTTGAACAATGTGGCGTCGCACCTTCTCTTGGCTCGAGAAGGGTTTAGTCATAGTAGGACTATGATATATTGTTCATTAGAGGAATCAGTGGTACTTAAAGAGTTAGATGTAACTATAGGGGAAAAACGACAATTTGACCCAAATTTACTTACGAGCGATTTGTGAAGAGCCATCGTACTATTGATTGGTTATATCCGATGGACACAGAAATATATCTGTAGTGCGAAGAGTGCAGCTGTCGATCTTTAGTGGAGTGCCCAGTAGTTAACAGATGGTGGATATCGTGGAGCTTCAAGCTACAGGTCCATAAGGTCCCTTTGGTAGCTCAATGGATTCATGTTGAGAATCAGTTTTTGGGTTAGTTTGAAGTGTTCAAATTAACAAGAGGGAATTTGATTATATATGATATAATCAATTAATTCAATTATATATGATATAATTGATTTGATGTATTAGATACATTAATTGGAAGGAATTAATATAAATATGATTTATATTAAATTCTATAAAGGAGAAAAAGAGAACTATGGTTTATATGTTTACGATATGATGTGATATTAAAACGATAAGTTATAAATATAATATGATAAATTAGTTATTATATTTATTTATAAAAATTAATTATGAGATAATTGATTTTAGTTTTTCTCCAATAACCGACTTAGTGGTTGGTTATGCAACGGTTTATGGCAACTGATGGATGAAGATGAAATTGGTTTTCATTTTTTCATTCTATGATACGCGAAGCAAGTTAATCAGATTACTTGCTGAAAGAGTAAACAATAAGAGTGTCGAGTTTAATTATACAATAGTTACTCGTTACTAAACGATCGAGTAACTCAAGTCTTATACGATAGGTTTACTCTGTCTGTCACTACTCGATCGTTAGTTCTCCTCCCTTCTCTTTTACCCAAAATTCAATACAGAGCCCACAACTCCTGGATTCTCACACCGAGAATACCAAGGTAGCCTCATGGTGGTGTCGAGTTCTCTTCGAGGGTCGAGGATCGAGTATTTTTCTAGTTCGTGCTGTTTGATGAATTGCTCGTTGCATTCGTGCTGATTCAACGCATTCCAGTTTGATTGAGGAAATACTAGAAGAAAGGGTTCTTCAAAGGTATTCTATTCAAACCCTTGTATTTTATCTTGAAGCATGTTGTAATTTATTCTTTGATGCATAACTGTTCAGTTTGATTGTAAATGTTTATGTTCTTTCACAATGGAGTTTGAAATGATCTACTTCCGCTCACTGGTTCTTTAGATTTAGAGTTCCTTCAAATTAGAGTCGGGTTGTTCTGATATTCCAAATTCCATTGATGTATTGAATTATATTTGCAATCTTTGTGGGTTTTAAGTTTTCTTCAATGCGTTTAAGTGTTAGATTTATTTGTGGATGTTGATTGATGGATGTTTACGGGATAATTGCTTCTGTTTAAGCTTTCTTTTACATTTCAAAATTTAATTTGTAAGGGCTTCTGCATTTTTGGGCATAATTAACTTGTTATCAAGTATGTATTCAAGTTGTTGTTTTTGTTTGAGTCGTTCGTGATGGAGCTTCATGTTGGAATGTACCATTGTGCAGCGAAAATGACCAGGATCCATAAGCACTCTAATTCATTAATTTTGGCAGAAATGAAAGCATGCTTCAACATAAATAAATGGGTTTCATGACATACCTTTGTAGAACTTCCTCAAAACTTGAATCCAACTGCAAATCTCCTCTGAATCTTGTTGTAGACCACCCCAATATCTTTCCTACTATCCTCTTGCTCTAAGTTGAGTAGTGGGACTCAAAATAAGCCTAAATTTAGGGAATTTGGAGACAAACTCACAGCAGCAACCCAACAGAAGAACAACTTCTTCGCCCGAATTTTTCAAAGAAATTCTTTCGGTTGCATTTCCTAAAAGACACTCCAATCTCATTAATATATTGCAAACGATCATGCAAAGAGATTAGCTGCATGAGACGTAGCTCATGCTTGGAGTAAATGAAGCTTGAAGATGGTGGGTTGTTATTGAGCTACTTGAAGAAATAATGGAAAATGCTTATTTTCCATTTTTGTGTTTTTTCTTCTTTTTCAAGTTTTTTAAATATTGATTTCATAAATCAGTTTATTTAATAAAATTAAAAATATTATTAATTTTACAAAATTAATTTCATAAATTAATTTTCTTTATAAAATTAATAAATAATTATTTAAATAATTTAAATAATTCTAATTAATTTAATATCAAATATGAAATTAACTTTACACAATTCCATCTTCAAATATTTAAACTTCCGTTTAATTCTAATTTGAATATTTCAAATTAACTTATCACACTATTCTAGAGTTAATCCATTTATGAACTAGTAGGGGGACCTTGCAGACCTATAGATCATGAGCTCCAACGATCCGAGATTTATCGGCTAAACTCATTAGACCGAACTAACCCCCATTCATTAACTAATGGGTGATTCCACTAAAACTCATAGCTGAACTCCCCTCACTGTAGATACATTATGTCCACTCGATATAACCATGATTATTAAGTTAATCCTTCACAGGTCGTTCGTAATAACGGCTAGGTCAAATCTCTATTTTATCCCTGAAATTACCTCTAGTTTCTCAAGTTCAACTGATTCCCTAATGAACAATTGATTTGTGATTCGATCAACAAATCGAATCCCTCTTAGGCCAATGAGAGGGTAAGGCCTCTTGTTCAAGACCCAGAATCAGCACTTAAAGGGAACAACCTCTCTACTAACCCTAATCGGGTAGGAGTGAAT
>NC_052355.1:21752801-21788064 GCF_009727055.1 Benincasa hispida | reverse complement strand
GCTTACCTTTAATCCTGAACTAACATGAACTCTTGTTTGTTTGGGATTATTTCCTTTGATCTACAAATGGTGAGAGTAGGACCAACGTCTCTGCTCAATTAAGCCTCTTCATTTTGGGATAAGACCAGATTAAAAAACTGGAGACATTAGGTGCAAGACGAAATTACTCCTACTCGAGGCACCCTGGGAGTGTCCCCCCTAAGGATGGTTGTATTTGCACAACTCTTTATCCGGTCTCTAGAAATGGATAGGGTTGCTTTAGTCTCTTGTCCTAATCTGCTTTTTTCCTACGGTGGGTGCATTAGGGCGGGACTCTAGGGCCTAAAATGAGGGGTTACACTTACACAAAATTGTTAAGGTTGTTAACAAATTATGAACTGAACAATGGTGACTGTTAGAGTCAGTTACAAGGAGTTGTTTCTGTCTAATGGTTGAGAGTGTCTCATCCCAGTGAAGGGGCACTTAATCACCCCAACAGTGACTTTTGTTCTGCCTCGCTAGGTATCATTGCAAAATAGATGTCACTTAGGGTACAATAGAACTATTTTGCTAAAATTTAAAATTGGTGTTAAAAGTGGTAATGCAAGTAGACTCATTAAGTTTGTTCTTGTTTTCAATAACTTTTAAAATGGCAACTGCTACTTTAGCTTTATTAGCCACCGAAAAACTGACTGGCAAAAACTATGCTAGTTGGAAAAACACTATAAACACGATACTTATCATCGATGACCTCAGGTTCGTCCTTATAGAAGAGTGTCCTTCTATTCCACCTCAAAACGCCACTCGAAATGTTCGAGAGGAGTACGAGAAATGGACACGGGCGAATGAGAAGTCCCGAACGTACATTTTGGCCAGCCTTAACGACATTTTGGCCAAGAAGCATGAGCCCATGGTCACTACACGCGAGATCATGAAGTCTCTGAGGGGAATGTTTGGACAACCGTCTGTGCAACTTAGGCATGACGCTCTTAAGTTCATCTTCAACTCCAAGATGTAGAAGGGTACATCTGTTTGTGAACATGTTCTGAACATGATGGTCTACTTTAACGTGGCGGAGATGAACGGGTCTCACATCGATGAGGCTAGCCAAGTTAGCATAATTCTAGAGACGTTGCCAGAAAGCTTCCTCCATTTTGTAAGCAACGTTGTTCTGAACAGGGTTGATTACACCCTTACAACTCTCCTTAATGAGTTGCAGACATTCCAATCCTTGCTGAAAAGAAAGGAGAAGAAGGTTGGTGAGGCAAATGTTGTTTCATCATCTAAGAAGTTCCACCGAGGTTCAACCTCAGGAACTAAGTCTGCACCTTCTTCTTCCAGCACCAACAAGTGGAAGAAGAAGAAGGGTAGTAAGGGGAAGGGGAGGGCGCCTGCTAACCCAAAACCTGCCACTTCATGAGGTAGCGACCAGTACCAGTTGACAAAGAAAAGTGTTTCCACTGCAATCAGGACAAGCACTGGAAGCAGAACTGCCCACGTTATTTGAAGAAGAAGAAGAAAACCAAACAAGGTAAATATGATTTACTGGTTTTGGAGACTTGTTTAGTGGAGAATGATGATTCTACCTGGATTATAGACTCTAGAGCCATTAACCATGTTTGTTCTTCATTCCAGGGGATCAGATCCTGACGGCAGCTTAAGGCTGGTGAGATGACGATGTGAGTTGGCACCGGGCATGTTGTCTCAGCTGTGGTAGTGGAGGGCCTATAGTTGACTTTATAGAATAGGTTTATCATTTTGAATGATGTATCATTGTTCCCAAGTTAAAGCGGAACTTAATTTCTGTAAAGTCGTTGCTTGAATGTAAATAACCCTGAACTTTTCGGTTAATAAAGTGTTTATTCCAAAAGATGGTGTTGAAATATGTTCAGCTAAACTGGAAAATAATTTGTATGTGCTAAGGCCATTAGCAACAAATTCCCTCCATAACATAGAGATGTTTAAAACTGTTATAACTCAAAACAAACGACTCAAAGTTTCTCCAAAAGAAAATGTCCAACTTTGGCACCTTCATTTGAAGAACATCAATCTCAATAGGATTAAGAGGTTGTTGAAGAATGGATTTCTAAAATAGTTAGAAGAAAATTCTTTATCTGTGTGCGAGTCATACCTTGAAGTCAAGATGACTAAAAGACCTTTTACTGGAAAAGGTTATAGGGCTAAAGAGCCTCAAGAGTTAGTGCATTCAGACCTTTGTGGTCCGACTAATGTGCGAGTCTGAGGAGGCTACGAGTACTTCATCACTTTTACTGATGATTATTCGAGGTATGGGTATGTTTATTTAATGCAACATAAGTCAGAATCATTTGAAAAGTTCAAAGAGTTCAAGGCTAAAGTTGAAAACGCATTAAATAAACGAATTAAAACACTTTGATTTGATCGAGGTAGAGAGTTTTTGGATTTTGAGTTCCAGAACTATATGATAGAGCATGAATTTGTTTCCCAACTTTCAGTACTTGGTACACCTCAGCAGAATGGTGTATCAGAGAGGAAAAACAGAACCCTGTTGGACATGGTTCGATCGATGATGAGTTACGCTTCCTTACCGGACTTGTTTTGGGGTTTTGTTGTAGAGACTGCAACTTACATCCTCAACTGTGTTCCCTCCAAGAGTGTTGCCAAAATACTTTGGAGTTGTGGAACGGGCGTAAAGCTAGTTTACGTCACTTCCGCATACGTTATTTAATTTCATTAACTTTTTTCAATAAACATTTAGAAATGAAATTAGCATTCTTTTTTTTTTACAAATAAAGACCATCTTTGATAAAATGAATTGGATAACAAAAATAAAATGTTTTAAACGAGTGTTATAGGGTTCTAATACCTTCCCTACACTTAACGATCCCTTAACCTTGTTGGGAATGTCCTAGAACTCGTAGTTCATGTTAAACATTATATTTATCAATAATATTGACTTGTTGATTTTACATCTTATTATGAAAATCCAATAAACATATTCATGACTATAGTCTGAATACTGTAACTTTATGTAGTGACATAAACAGGATCAAGTTAATAGTATATAGCCTAAATGGTCTAATAAGTATATGGATGAAATTGGGTATCTCATCCTCGTAACATTAATGGATGCGGCCCACTTTGTAGTTGTTATAAGAAGTTGTAAAGTGCTACAAACGATGTGATCTATAAATCATTCATGTTGAGACATGTGAGTGAGGGCATCCTATGAAATGAGTTTGCAAATAGACTAGACCACAAAAATAGTCACTTTTCTTTACGTTTACTGTTAAAACAGACTATTTCATTTATCAAATAACTTAGGTTAACTCGATCTTAATCCTGAGCTAGCAATGAACTCCTGTTTGTTTGGGATTATCCTTTGATCTGCAAATGGTGAGAGTAGTCCAACAGCACTGCTCAATAAGCTTCCCATTTTGGGGATAAGACTGGATGAATAGTTGGAGACATAGCCTTGCAAGATGGAATTCACTCCTACCCGATTTAGGGTTAGCAGATAGATTGTTCTCTTATGTACTGATTCCAGGTCTTGAACAGTCGGGGCCCCGCGTTCTCATAATAGAGAAAAGATATGATTCGTAGAGATTATGAATCAGAATTTTCCATTAGAGGGTCAGTAGGAACATAAGAAACAAGATGTATTCACAGGGGTAAAACGGTAATTTTGACCTAGCTTTAATTACAAACAACATGTGAAGGATCGACTTACTGATTATGGCTATAAAGTGGACATAGTATATCTACAACGAGGGGAATTCAACTATGGGCTATAGTGAAGTGTCCCATTAGTTAATGAATGGGGGTTAGATCGGTCTAATGAGTTTAGCCGATTAATATCGAATCGTTGGAGCCCATGATCTATATGTCCGCGAGGTCTCCCTACTAGCTCGTAAATGGTTAAGCTTTAGAGTAGCTTGAGAAATTAATTTGAAATGTTCAAATTAAAATTAAACGGAATAGGAGAATATATATTTAAATATGATTTAAATAGATGAAGATGGTTTTGTGCAAAAATTAATTTAATATTTGATATTAAATTAATTAATATTTTTTAATTAATTTTAGAATATTATTTTTTCAATTTTAAAATCAAAATGGATTTTGAAATCAAATTTTGGTTTTAAAGAAAATTGGAAAATAGGTTTACATGCACAAATGGAATTTTGAAGTTTTCCATTATCATCTTCTTCATGCTCACACAAAGCCCACTTCCTCTTCTTCATTTAACTCCAAGCATGAGCTACAAGCCATGCATATTCATTCTTTTGCATGTTCATCTACAATAAATAAAGAAGAATGGAGTGATTTGAGGGCATGCATTACATAGAAATTTTGAGAGAAAATTTCAGCTGGAAGAAAAGGTTCTTCGGTAGTGTGCTACTGTGAGCTTTCCTCTGTAATTCTGTTGCTTCAAGTTGTTCTTGAGTCCCACAACTCGGTCTAAAACTCCAAGAGGATAGTGGAGAAGATCTTAAGGTGGTTCACGGTGATCTTTGGTGAAGACTGCTACTATTTTATCAAGATCTTGAAGAGTTCTACAAAGGTATGATCTAAAACCCTATTATTTAGATGAGCATGCTCTAAGTTTCTTCCAAAATTAGTGAATTTGGATGTTTATGGATCCTTGATACTTCCACTGCATGTTATCTTACTCTAACAAACCTAACTTTTATTATGTAGACCTTATTTTTTCTTTTAAAATAGGTGACCAATCTCATCCATAATATTTGGTGGAGACTCCAAACTTTTCACCTCGAAAGAAACCCTTGGGGTAGGATGTCGGTTGCTTCGCATCATGATGACGTTGCGACAGTGGCCATGAGCCTTCCTCGGTTTCAGACCAAATTTTGCCCTTTCATCTCCTCTCTCTATCCCTGATTCTTTTTTTTATCTTGTTCCTCCCTTTTCTCTCTCTCAGATACGAACCAAGTCGGTGGCTAAGAGTCTCTAACAATTCATTAGTTATTATGAAGTTTGCAAACCTCTCATGAGAAAGAGAAAGAGGGAAGGGAGCCAAAATGAGCTTAGTTAGTATTCCCTCATGTACTTATAATAAAAAGAAAAAATAAACCTAAAGGGGAGAGATGGAAAAAGGAAAAAGAAAAAAAAAGGAAAAATTCACCTAATACAAAATAATAATAATAATAAAATGAAGAATTAAAAAAAAAACGTCTACCTTATTTAAAATTTGTCAACCCAACATGCCACCTCATTTAAAATTTTCCAATTTAACATACTATGTCACTCTTTCGTTAATCAACTAATGGTCAAACACCATTTTTAAATGTCAGGGATTAAAATGTTTATTTTAAAATTTTAGGGACCAAACACTAGCCTCAAACGTCAGGAACCAAAAATGCATTTTGTCCTATTATGTTTGATTTTCTAAAATAGTAATTTGTATTTACTTATTTTAATTGAATAATGGGACACAAATAAATATAAATACATGTGATTTGTGTATACGTATACAGACACATAATTTATAATCCACAGGATTTGACACTAAATTTTTATTTGCTTTTCTTTGAGTTCATTTCCATGGCTACTAGGTAAATAAAGTCTAAGAGGAGAGATTTTTGTGTTGGACAAGGAAAATGAAAATCTAAAATTCCTTTGATTACCATCTAATTTTTAGTAAATAGTTTTTTTTAATCTTTTCTTTCAATTCTTAGTCAAACTAAAAGAAAAACAGATTTTAAGAATTATATTTTTTTAGCTTTTAAGACTCTGTTTGAATTTTAAAAATCTCTCTTAAAAGTAATAACAAAAAAAAAAGAGAGAGAGAGATTAGTGTTAATAAGGTTGGTTTTCAAAAATAAAAAATATCAAATAATTATTAAATGAGGATTAAGTAATCTAAAAACATATTTGTAAAAAATGGAGAAACTTGAAAATTATTTGCACAAATCATTATTCAATTGCACAATCACCAAATACGCCACAATTGGTGTTGTGTTTCTCGAAGAAATGCAATCCACAATCGGACAAAAACTATGTTTGACATTGTTCAATAACATTGCATCGTTTGCTCATTGTTGAGTCACATCTTTTGAAGAGACACGACATGATTGACTTTTTGGATCACCTCTTTTGAAGAGACACAAAATGACATAACTGTCCCTTGCCTACTCAACTTAGTTGAGTAATATACTGATTTTCTTGATTGCTTCTACCTACCATGGTGAAACTTAAAGCATTGAGAATATTTGTACCTATCAGGGCTGTGTAGAAATCGACCAAAATCGGAAAATCAGACCAAATCGACTGGTTTGGTCCGGTCTTTTTTAAAAAGAAGCAATTGCCGGTTCACTAAGTAGTCGAACCGATTGTTTCGGTTCGATCAACGGTTTTCTATCCTGAAAAATCGAAAAAACCGAACCAATATATTAATATTTATTAAATATTATATTGAGTAAAAGTATTATTAAATATTAAGTAATACTTAGTCCATAAGCCCATCTCATAGTATAAGTCCATAAGTCCAATCTTTTTGTCAATTTTTTTCTTTTTAAAAAAACATCGGTTATAAACCAAACGGAACCAACCTGAACCGATTCAGGTTGGTTCAGTTCAGGAACCGAAACTAATGGGAATCGATTTCCTACTTGAGAACCGTGGACTTTGGTTCGGTTCATAGTTTGACCCAAAACTGGACCGAATCGAACTGTGCACACCCCTAGTACCTATATGAGAACAAAATATGATCAATCACAAGTCTTATTTACAGGCGGGTATTACATGTTCAGCCAAAAATTCACTTTCGTAAACTCAGTTAGCTGCATGTCGTGATTCTCTTCAACCACCTAATAGAGAATGCAGATAAAAAGCATATTTACAAGACTTCCAAACTCAAGTAAACCAATAAACAAAAATGTGAAAGTTATAAATAAAACGTTATCTTGTGCAAATGGAGTAACTTTTCATTTGTTAGCATATCAAGGGACAAAGTAAGTGTTGGTGTTGATACCCTAAAGTCTCGTATCCTGTAGTTTGTAAATAGTTTGTATGAATGTTTGTGATGTATAATATATGATATTTTACTTCATTTCTTGATTGTGTTCAGTTGTTTGTTATATTTGCTTTACCACAAACCGATAAACCTAAAATCTCTGGTTATCTGGATGTAACTTAAGCATGTATGTGGTGACATACAAGTGGATCATGTCTTAAGTGATAACCAAAATGGTTTGTAGTATATGGATGAAGGGAAACCTTATCTTGGTAACGCTACGGATGCGACCCGCTTTATGGAATGGTCACAAGTGTTGTGACTTGTCAGAAATTGTTTGATCTTGATCATTCGTGTAGGAGACATGCGAGCGAGGGCATCCTATACAAAGAGTTTGTATAAGACCAGACCACGAAGTATTAACGTCTCGTTATATAATACCGTTCATGACAGAGAATTCATTTAGGATGAATATAGGTAACATGACCTCAATCCTGAATGAATTGGGAACTCTTGCCATTGAGGGCGGTCCTTTAATTTGCATGGGTGCAAGTGGCCAGGTCGCCGACTTAAACCTACCACTTTGGGGATTCGTCTGATTTGTGAGTTAGGAACTCAGCTACACAAGATGGAATTCACTTCTTCCTCGAATCAGAGGCAAGTAGATAGAAGCTCCCTTAAGGGCTGATTTCAAGGCTTGAACGATGTAGCGCCACACACCTTTTCTTGGCCCGAGAGGTGTTCACACATAGTTGGACTATGTTGTATTGTTCATTAGAGGGATCAGTGGTACTTAAGGAGTGAGATGTAACTACAGGGGCAAAACGGTAAATTGGCCCAGCTGTACTTACGAGCATCTGTGAAGGGTCATTGTACTCATGATTGGTTATATCCAATAGACACAGAAATATATTTGCTGAAAGAAGAGTTCAGCTATTGGTCTTTAGTGAAATGCCTGACAGTTAACGGATGGTGGATCTCATGGCTAAAGAGTTTAGTCAACTATTCACGTACCGTTAGAGCTTTGAGCCATAGGTTCATAAGGTCCCCTTGGTTGCTTGGATAAAGTGGAGAATCAGTTTTTGGGTCAGTTTGAAATATTCAAATTGACAAGAAAGAGTTCGATTATATATGATATAATTGAACTGGTTAATTATATGTGATATAATTGACTAAATATATTAGATATATTATTTTGGAAAAAATTGGATATAAATATGGTTTATAACAAGTAGAGGAGAAATTTCTATAATAGATATGTGATATCAAACTATAGGTTAAGAATATAATATGATTATATTCATTATTTATTTAAATAGGCGGTTATGAGATAATTGGCCGATAATTTCTTTTAAATTGTATGAAAGTGGGAAGATTGATTTCGATTCTTGTAACTGAAGAATAAAATGAAAATTGTTTTCATTTTTGTAAGCAGTTCGAAAATGTCACGATCGCTTAACATTGAGAGCCTATACGATAGTGCCCATCGCCTAAACGATTGCACACCCGCGCACTAAACGATCGTTTACCTTCTCTAAATGTTTGCTTAACGCGTTGAGCTGACCTAAACGATCGCTTACTATTTACTAGATGATCGATTAGTAAAACCTACACGATCATGTACCTTTTCCTAAACGACAAGCACCCGACTATACGATAGTCATCTACTATCTCCCACTTGCTTGTTCGTTCTACATGATCGTCCTTTCCTCCTTCCTCTACCAATTCCATCATAGTCCACTCTTTGGATTCTCACTCCGAGAATACCGAGGGTTTCGAGTGGTGGTGTCATCCCAGTTGCTGTTTGTTTGTGCGCTGCTATTCGTGTAGATGATCGTGGTGCTGTTAGGCAACTGATTGCTGGGTGATAAGGACCGTAGAGGAGTCGCTTCCACTGGATTGAGTGCGAGTGAAGATTGTCATCAGCTGGTACATTTACTCAATTTGTTGTATTTTAATTGTGAAAGCATGTTTATAATGAGTGTTACAATGCATATCTGTTTGTTAGAATGTATGTGGTAATTTGGTCACAATAAAATTAGAAAGATCTGAACCCGTTCATGGATACTCTTATTTAAGAGTTCCTTTAGTAACCTCCATTGCTTAAACATTAAAAAGAGGCTATTCGTGTCAAAATAGAAAATATAATTATAGCAAACCAACTATGATGGAGAATCCAGTATAAACTAGAATAAGACATCAATCATCATGTACTTTCATAAATTCAAGTCTTTAACATTAATGTTAGGAGGTCAAGAAGCATAAATATTCAACGGCTCTGAAAATATTGTAAAACTAAGTCAAAACAATTACTTTTCTGAAAATAATTTTTTTTCTAAATTGTTCCAAATCTAATTTATTAAAGATTATAAAATATTTATCCATTTGTATATGTATACATATGTGATAAAAAAATATAACTAATATATAAATTAAAATTAAAAGAGCATCCTGTTATGTTCCGAGAACAAAACACGATCAATCACAAGTTTTATTTACATACGAGTTATTACTTGTTAAAAAAAAAAATTGCTTTCGATAAACTCAATCAACTGCATCTAGAAATGTCCACGGGGCGGGGCGGGACCGGGGATGCCATTCCGATCCGTCCATTCTCTATTCCGTAAATTTCCCACGGGGATTCCCCATAGGGAATTCGCGGGGATTGGGTTTTCCACGGAATTTTTTCCCGTTATTCTTTTTTTTTTTTTGTAAAAAGTCAATTAATTTAAATCATTATTAATGTGAACAAATTTTAATTAATAATTAATTTTATCACTAAATTGTTTATTATGGTTAGTTTTAAATGTCAATTTGAATTTAAAGATAAATTATTCAAATTTTGGCCTAAAAAAGCTAATTAACTTTTTAGTAGAAAAATAAAATATAATCAAATATTCACATATTTAATCTAAATTTAAACATATTCATTATCTTTCCTAATAAATAATCAAATTTGAAATTTAAAATAATAAAATAATAACATAACATTAAATAACTATACTAAATAAATATGTAAAAGTTAATCGGGGCGGGGACGGGAAAACGGGCGGTCGGGGCGGGACGGGGAATGCATTCCCCATCCCCATCTCTGTTTAGCTCACGGGAAATTTTTTTTCCCCACTCCCTCTCCCATTCTCCGCCTAATCGAAGAATTTCCATCCATGGAGGAATTGGACATCTTTTAACGGATAATCTTCAACTGCCTAAAAGAAAATGCATATAATTATTAAGCCTATTTCAAATACTTCCAAACTCAAAGAGTCCAAAAAAAAAACAAAAAATTGAAAGCTATAAATAAAACTCTAGCTTTGTGAGTGGATTAACTTTTCATTTGTTAGCTTCTTATGTGAAAAAGCAAATCCATTGTTTAAAAATTAGAAAAAGAGACAGTTTAGTGTCAAAATCAACAATATAATTATAGCAAACCAAATAGGGATAGATAAAGTAGTATAACTAGGAATAAGACATCAATCAACATGTAGATAATTTCATAAATAGTAAAAACAAATGTATATTGATAATAAAAATAATGATGATTTTAAATATTATATTTTTAGATTTACACTATATACAGAAAGTTTATTAATTTTATAATACGTAGCGATTTATAGTAATTGAAATATAGATAAACGTTAGTAATTTAACAATAAGAGATTAATCTCCATATATTTAAGATTTATTTTTAAAAAGTTAGAATTTTTAGCTATTAAATTAATTTATAAAAATCGTTAGCAAATTAGTTAGATTAAGATTATATAGTAAATAGTATATTAGCATATTAACAATTAAATAGTAATATTTGTATAAAATATGAAATGAATCTAACTAATTTTGTAAATAAATCTATTAAATAAGTTTTTATCCAAATTATTAAAAAAAATATCTATTTTGATTTTTTTTTAAATTAAAATGCACTGCATTTGCACGTGGTGAAATAATAGTTCTATTAAATGCGGTCTGAATTAGAATTGAATCAAAATAGTCGAGAACTATGAAGAAATGGTTGTTGATGTTTTAAAGAAATCTTCACTATGGTCGTTGATATTTTAAAGAAGTTTCCACTGTTTAATATCTTCATTGTCAAATTCACATTTTAAATTTTCGATTAAATACTTTTAACATTTTCCATAGAAATTACAAGAAATTAAAGTTTGTAAGTGAAATTTGAACTAATTATTTTATTGAAAAATTATTTCAAATAATAAAATTATTGAAAATATTTATAAGGTATAACAAAATTTTAGAACTATGAGACGATAGTTCTAAAATCTTGTTATATCTTATAAATATTTTGGTTATTTTTTTTTATAATAACCACCCTATTTTATTTTAGATTAAATATTTCTTATATTTAATTTTTTTTCATAATTTACTCTTAATCTTTGAAAATGGTAAGAAAACCTCGGCTAGGAGAAAACAATGACTATTATTTTAAACATAATTTTTTTTCGTCATTTAGTCTTAATGTTTAAATTTGATACTATTATTTTAAATTAAATTTTGGAATTTAAATTGATGATAGATTAAAGATCAAACAATATGGCTATTTTGGGTAGGGCTATCAAATAAATATATCTTTTCGTTTCTTAAAAATGATAACTAATACTTTAAAAAAAAAAAAGAAAGAAAGAAAGAAAACAGAAATATTGAAAATGTTAGAAAAGAAAACATAAAGGAAAATATAAATTGACTCTCAGTTAGCTAGATAATGATAGTCCAATCTTAAATGTGATAACTATCCTAAATTGTCATACGTTGATACCATCTTAAATCTGTCATAATCTTGGTGGAAGTTATATAAAAATGAGATTAGAATTCAAAAGTCAATTAAGATTTATCTGGCTAGGATTTAGGATAAACTCTAGATTAGAATTAAAAAACAAGTGAATCTTGAATTACAACACCAAAACAAACCCTTTGAACCAAAGCACAACAAACATTAACATGGTTAACAAGAGAAAATTCTAACACAAATCATCATCTGCCCTCTAATAATCTCCCCATTACAACTAAACTAAACACAAACAACCATATCCAAAGCACAGCACAGAACTGAACCATTTTATTTTCAGCTTTCATTAAACTCTACTCTATGCAGCAAACACCCGTTGTTTATGCTCCCTCATGAAGCAACATCTGATCAAAGTGCCAAACTCCTGAAAAAGGTTTCAAAGAACATATTGTTACAGGGGAAAATATAAAACAACGGGTAGACGGGGCGACGTTGGTGTGTTCTTACCGTGTCCCTTGCCTACTCTCCTCAGCTGAGCAACATACTCTGAGATTTTCTTGATTGCTTCTACCTACAATGGTGAATGATTGAAACATTCAGCTTATATGGAAAGCAAACATGATCACAGTCCATGGGGGGGTTTATTACCTGTTCTCCCAAAAATTCGCTTTCGATAAACTCAGTTAGCTGCACATCATGATTATCTTCAGCCACCTAAACGAGAACGAATATAATAAGCCTATTTTCATTGTCAAGACTAGAGCAACCAAAGAAAACAAAAATGTGAAAGCTACAAATAAAACTCTACCTTGTGTAAGTGGAGTAACTTTTCATTTGTTAGCTTCTCGAGGGACAAAGCGAGCTCCATTGCTTAAAAATTAAAAAGGGACCGTTTAGTGTCAAAATCATTACAATCATAGCAAACCAAATATAGATGGAGAAAGCCATATCAACTAATGTTACGAGGTCAATATCGAGATAATATAATTTCATAAATAAGTCTTTATTATTAATGTTAGGAGGTCAACATCGGTTACATTAATATTTTATATTTATGTAAATAACCTATCTACTATTCGTATAAATATAGCAATAAAAAAGAAAGGGAAAAAAAAAACTAACCATATAAGGCATCTCCTTTTTGCTCATTGTCATACTCACACAAGGGCTTAATCATAGACTCCAGCGTCACTCGTCCACCTCGTTTGTTCTACAAAATGATCCAAAATCAATAAAGAATCCAAAAAACCCGAAATCAACTTATTCGTTGTAACATATCTACCTGATATTCCATCAATTTCTCAGCGTGATCCCTTTCTTCTTCACTTGATTCCTTGAAAAACCTTTGAATACACAACATTTCAAATTCAGGAATTATAAGGGGGAAAAAACAATAATAACTAAGGCTGCCTGATAACCATTTTCTTTTTGAGCTTATGGTTTCTTGAAAATTAAACTTATAATAAACACTAATTCCATTTATAATTTTCAAAAACAAAAACCCGAAAAACAAAATGATTAACAGGCTAAAATAAGATAAGATATTCAAAAATCAAAACTCACTTGGCCAAACCCTTGAGTGCTACATTGTCTCGGTCAAAGTAGGCAAACATGGAATGATATACATATGACACATTGTATTCAACACTGTTATGAAATCCAACCTTGTTAGCTTTCCATATAAATAAGCAAGAAATGTAATACCAAACCAAATATGTATATTCCATAAGAACTAACATATAATTTCCATGTAAAGAATCATATTCATATTAAAATACCAGTAAGGAAACCCAAACAAGATAGGTATGTTCCACAAAAAAAAAAAAAAAAAAAAAAAAAAAAAAACCCAAGAAGTAATTTCCTAATAAAAGATTCTTATTCAAACCAAATTCAATATGTTTCACAGTGAAATTATTTGCATATAAAGAATTATATTCATAATTAAATAACAAGAATGAAAACACCAAACCTCAGATCACCAAAAAATGAAAAGAATCCATCAGATAATTAAAGAAATCAGATAACTCAAAAGAAGATCGATCCACAACAAAAAAAAACCCTAAACCCACATACAAAATCCCTCCCAAATAAAAAAAGGAACAAGAAAACTCACTTAATTTGCTCATTGATCGCAGCCTCACAGGCATCGGTATACTTCTGACGAGCAAGCGAGACTTGAGGGGCAGTGGGAATAAGACTGAGCTCCTTCTTGACCTCCTCAAAGGGTTCAAAAACCACCCCGGTTAACGGCCGAGTGTTCGAGCCCTTGGAGGCTGAAACAACCAAACTGCCACCATTTCTGGCCGGAGAAAGCCTGAGAGTCAGAGACGAAGAGGAAGAAGAAGAAAACAGAGGACTCAAATTCTCCGGGAGAGAATTAGCGACGGAGAGAGCGGCTGAAGGAGCACGAAGGAGCATGATTGAAGGAAGTGAAACGAAAATGGAGATTTGGAAATTTTGAGGGTTTTGAGAGACTGAATGTCTGTGTGTGGTGAAAAAGGATGAGGATGGAGATGGAAGAAAGGAAGAGAGTTGAGGGAAATATAAAAGGATACGAGAATGAAGGAGAACCGTTGGATGAAGAGACGCGTGGACGGAAGAGATTGAGAAACGGAGATGAGCGCGTGTCAAGCTCGTGCCAGATTGTGGTTTGTTTCGTATTCTACCGGAAATATCTCGAGACTTTTGATTTTCCAATCCTCAACGTAATTCCACTCCACCCAATTATCTTTAATTTTTTATTTTCATTTTTAAAAAAAATTATTATTACTTTTTTTGGGTTGAACTTTGTTTGTTCGTTCGTTCTAGAGAAGGGGTTGAAATTTTGTTTTTGTCTCTCCAAATTAATTTGTAATAATTTATTCAGTATATAATAATTTTGTTCTTATATTTTAATATGGGTAATAATTTAACTTTTATAATTCATGGGGTTCAAAAATACTCGAAAAAACTCATCAATCCAACTCAACTTATACCATTTAGGTTGAGTTGTGTTCAAATAAATAAAAAATTTATCGATTGAGATAACTCATGAGTTTACCTAATATAACCAAAATCTTCTCGACTTATTCTTAATTTTGAAAAATATGTTTTTTTTATTCATGATACAACTATATATTTATTTATTTATTTTATTTTTTTAATTTCAGATTTTTTTTAAATCATTTATTTTCCAACAACTTTTAAAATATTTTTTTTAGTATTTTAGAAAAGAAATTTTATTTATATAAATTGAAATTGAGTTGGTAATCTAAATTCAAAATATGAAATAAAATTTTCACATATTAGCATTTTACTTATTCTTAGAACAAAAGTTTAAATAAATGATCCGATCTAAGAAGTACAAACACCTATATGGAAACATGATACGGATACTATACGGCGATATGTTAATTTTTTAAAAACTAATATACGGATACGTTGAAGATACGTTACATACATACATACGTACTTATATATGTGTGATATATATATAAAGCCTAATTAATTGCTATAATACTTATTTTAAGTTAGATTAAAATAGATTCAAGAAGAGAGTGAAAACTTGAAAAAAAATCCAGTAACGTCGAGTGATTGTTGAGCGTCTAGAGTAGACGGTAGGAAAGAAATAGAAGATGGAGATTGAAGAATGAAGTTGAGGATAAACGGGTGTGAATCATGATTTAAATAGTGAGAGAGAAAGGAAGAATGAAGCTTTAATTACGTTTCGGGGTTTTTTTTTTTTTTTTTTAAATTTTTTATGTTTTTATCATTTTTAGTTTATTTTGTTTTGGGTTGCTCAATTTAAGTTGACTTTTATGTTTGTAAGTGATTTTAAAATGGTTGAAATCACTTTTATCATTTTCAAAATCATCGTGAAACATGTTTAATCCTTCAAAACTAATTTTGATGATATGAAAATTGTATTTAAAAGTATAAATTTGAAAACTAAATTAATTTTGAGTAATTAAAAATGTGTTTTCGAGTGATTTTAAAAATGAAAAAAAAATGTTTTTTGATGATTTTAAAATCAATCCTAAACATGCACTAAAATAAAATGGGTTGAGGGTTGGGCTTAAATTTGGAAAAAAAAAATTGACACAAGTATCCCGGCAGATACGTGTATCTGAAAATTAACAATAAAAATAAAAAAAATAAGATACTTGAAATCACGTATCAGATACGTATCTACCACGTATCAGTATCTGATACTAATTCTCTACACATTAGAAGTATCAGTGCTTCCTAAGATCCGACTAACCCGAATCAATCCAACCAAAATGTTTAATAATTGGGTTGGGTTGAGTTCATTATTTAATAAGCGTTATTAGGTTGAAAAAACTTACAACTCCAACAATAGAATCGAGTCTAAAAAGTTATTTAACCCAATCCAACTCCAACCAACCCACAAACACTCCTCAAAATATAGCATTAAAATTTCTTATCTATTTAAATTTAAAATTGATAAACTATTTAGATTTAAATTCAAATATATTAATAAATTACAAATATTAACTTGTTACTTAACCTAAAAAATTTAAGTTGTATTTACACGACACACATTTATTCGCACAATTCTTAAAAAATATTGCGATAAAATACATATTGCATGTCAATTAAGCAGCTCACCACCAACCTTTTAAAAGTCATCTTCACGAATCAAATGTTGTTTCTTAACAAAATTTTAATTTTTCGACTTATCATTGCTTTTATATATCTAGTATATTTCCCTTGCACAAAAATGTTATTTCATAAAATTATAAATTGATTATTAGTTTAGTCAACTATTTTTATTAAAAAAATAATCTCATTTTTTTTAAAATTTCAGTTATTTGTTTCATATTTAACAGAGTAATTTAGAGCAAAGCACTATATATAAAAATATATATCATTTTAAACAATATTTGAAAATTATAAAATATCAAAAAAAAAAATTCAAATTTTAATAACATGTCTAATTTAGTCATCATATCTAAACCACGACAATTTAATATTTATTTATGTTTGTAATCTACTTTTTTTTCAACTTTAAGGCAAAAATTTACTAAATATCATTTCATAAGAGCTTGTTTTTAAAACCCTAGTTGCCAATAATTATTTTAAAAGTTAAAATAATTTCAAACTAATCCTAAATGTTTTATAATAATATTTAGGGATTAGATTATTATTTTCATAAAAATTTTAAGGATCAAAAGTATTTTTAAGTTTTTTGTCCCCAAAAATCTATCATTATTATTTGACAATATGTGGAAGTATAATGGAAAATCAGACTTTTAACATCGAGATTGATATTATTTACTTGACGTCAATTGAGTTATGATCAATTTATTTAAAAACTATTCAAATAGTCTTTTATATTTTATTATCAATTTGGTTTAAGTCCTTCATTGTTGGTAAATATCTTAAAATTAGCTCATCATAATAAACCAACATGTCAAATAGTAATAAATCAATTGAAAATTTTCAAAACGAGCATAGTTCAACTTACATACAATATATATGTATTAGCGACCACGAAATTTATGGTTTGAATTATTCGATTCTTATTGTACTAAAAACCAAAATTTAAAGGAGTTAAAAAATGAGATTTAACAGACAAGAAAATTCAATTTTTTTTTTTTTTAAAAAAAACTAATTTCTTAGTTAAAATTTTAGAGGAATTTTAAGTACAAAATTATAACGGGAATTTGAAACTTTCATAAGGGGATAAGACTTCTTTAAATATAAGTGATGTGAATTAGTGAAATATGTGAGAATCTAATAGATAGTATGATATTTTTTAATTAAATTTGAGCGGTTTTTTTTTCGGTATTTTTATTTGTTCATTTTCCTCTCATTTATTTAAAAGGAATTGTTTTCTAATATTTATGCTAATTTGATGAAATTTTTGGAGAATAATTTTACTTTAACTCTTTTGAGCGAATTCTAAATTGAATCGAGCGAAAATAGTTACAAATTACTATCAAATAATTTAAGTTGATTCATACATGAAAGTTTAAGGTTTGAATTGTTAGAATTATTTCGTTTGAGGTTTGAATTAATACAACCTAAAAGTTTAGAGTACAATTTGATATATACTATAGAGCTTACAATAAAAAAAAAAAACCTAAAAACTTATTCAATTAAATATGAAAAATTACTAATCTTTTGAGTACTATTTTGGATAGATTAAATAATATGAAAAAAAAATACATGCATTTAAGAGATTGATGACAACCACATTTGCTATGTGCTAAACTTTTCTTTAAAAATAAATTATTTTTTTTTTTGTAATTTGTGTGGACGTTATAAAAATGAGTACAATCTATGATGCACTCGAATAATACCTAATAAAGGATAAAAAAATTCTTATAAATAGAAAAATCCCAAAAAATATTTACACTTCAAAGTTCTAAAAGTATTTGTATTTTGGATTTTTTTGCTATAAAATATAAATATTTTTTTATATTTAAAAAGAGTCCAAATGAAAAGAATATGGTTTGATATTATTTAATATGTGATTTATGGGATCAATTTGAGTTTTTATGTAAAGTTCTAGAATAGGAATACAACATCTAAAATTAGAATAGTTTTGAAAAAAAATTATTTAAAAACAAAATGTGTGAAAATTTAAAGGCCAAGAATAGAATTTGAGTCACAATTTTCTTCTTGGTTGAAGAGTCAGAGAATAAAGAGGACAAGGGAAAAAAAAAAAGTTGAATGAGGAGATTTCTGACCACAAACACCTAAATAAGGATCATATTTCATGGAAATTTATCAAAAACTTTTTTTTTTTCTTGGTTTTTGCATGTCTATTTGTTCACTAACTTGTGTTCAAAATTGATTGGTTGCCATTTTTTGTTTAGTTTATGAATTTTAATTTCCAAATTGTATTATTTTAATATTAGGATATGGGAGGATTTCCCAGAAAAGGAGGATTCAAACCTATTGCTTTTATAATGCTCCTTTGATTCATTTTGTTGTTCTACTTCAAGATTTGATTCATTTTGATCTTTATACTTTAATTTTGGTTCATTTTGGTCATTATACTATTTAAAATATTTATTTTGGTCGTCATACTTTAAGAAAGTGACTATCTTGGTTTCTTCATTTTCAGTTTCATTTCATTTTTTAAGAATTAAAATAGTCATTTTTTTAAAATTTAAGGATATAAATAATTCGAAATTGGAAGTACAAAAACCAAAATGAACAAAATTTTAATAAATAGTTTAATATTCATTATTAAAATTTTAAAATAATGAAAGGATAGTAGTTTGGGTTGTTTAGGTTAGGAAAAAAAAGAAATCAATTAGTGATCATTTATATTAATTTAAAATTTAAAAAGAGATATTGATTACTTTTATAATAATAATAATAAATTTTCTTCTTACTGTAATAGAATCTAAAAATATTTATAAAAAAGTACTTATAAGGAAAAGTAACCATCCAACCAAAAGTTATAAGTAAAAAGTATAAGGAAAAGTAAACAATCCAACCAAAGTATTTTAGTATTTAAATAAGTTAAAAAATAAAAGCATAATTATAAGTATTCACTCAACATGTTATTAATAAAGAAACTCAAATAAGTTTTATGCCTAAAAATGAATGACCAAGAGGGGAAAAACTTAAACAATGTAATTAGGAGAGAACATACAACATTGTGCAAATCATTTACATTATTTAGAGGAATTTATTAATTTGGATAAACTAAAATTCAAAAAGTTTGACAACCATAGAATAAAGATCGAAAATTAAAATTTTATAAAAATAAACAAAAAGTTATAATAAAAATTTATTAACCAATAAAAAGTGTAATTGTAAAAATATAATAATAGAATTGTTCGCACAAGATTTCAAGAGAAATTTATTTCATGGAACTTGAACTTTGTATTTGTATTAATTTTGCGGAAAGTGAGTACAATCTCTAATACATAATATTTTGATGCTTTCAAAATAAACTATAATCAGGTTGATCTTCTTGAATGATCGACCTTTGGGCTTATTGAGCTTCTTGGATGATCGGCCTTTGGGCTTGATGATCTTCTTGGACGATCGGCCTTTGGGCTTGTTGATTTTCTTGGATAATTAGTACTCACACGAGGCTTTCGGAGAAACTTGTTTCATGGAGTTGAACTTGAGTTGGTGCTGATGTTGATGTTGATTTGATGCGATGTGGTTCGATCTCTAGTATTTGATCCTCTGATTCTCTCGCGGTTAAATGCGTACGCTTGACGTATAGAAGCGGGGCATGTGGATGTTCTTGAGCTTCGAGTCTTGAAAGAATGCTTGTATCTTCAAAGGACTTCGATCTTCAAGAGACTTTAGTCTTCGAGCGTGGTCATAATGCTTGTATCTTCAAAGGACTTCAGTCTTCAAAATGCTTATATCTCCAAAGGACTTCAGTTTTTAAGCGTGGTCAGCTTCAGGAGTTAAGGAACCTTTTGATTGTAAAGAATTTCTTTTAAACTCTTTGGAGTGTAGAATTGCTGACCCCTCCAAATGAGGAGAGCTTGTCTATTTATAGAGTTTACAGCTTGCGCTTGGCCCTTGGGTTTGAGGAGATTGAATTCAGATTGTAGATTGAGAAGATACAGTCAGTTTGTTGAAATCTTCTAATCTTCAAAGCTTCAAATACTTCAGGTCTTTAAGTCCTTTAGAATTTGAGAACTTCAGTCTTCGAAGCTTGAAAAGCTTCGGTCTTCAGCACTTGAGAGCTTGAGTCTTGGATCTTGGGAGCTTAAATCTACAGAGCTTTAATATGTCTTTTGATCTTTGGAGCTTTAGGATCTTCTGATCTTCAGAGCTTTGATATATCTTCCGATCTTCAGAGCTTTAGTGTTTTCTGATCTTCAGAGCTTTGATACGTCTTCTGATCTTCAGACCTTTAATGTCTTTTAATCTGATATGTCTTCTGATCTTCAAACCTTTAGTGTCTTTTAATCTTCAAACCTTTGAAGGAGTTATGTTCTTCAGATCCTTGGAGCTTCCGACTTCAGATTTTCGAGATAAGACCTCCATTTATAGAGATTTCTTATGAGCTTGGGTCTAATTACTTTATTGGACCCAAATTGGGTTTGGGCTAAAGTTGGGCTTGGATTCATTTGATGTTGGGCTGAAATACTGGGCTTAAGCTTAATCTTTAATTTAGCCCAAAATTTCACCATGGTTTTGAATTGGGTTGGGCCAAGCAACTTTACTCGGCTCAATCCAACTTATAATTTTTTCAATAGGCTCAGGCTTTCATTGATGGTATGACAACTCGTGATTGGTCAAAATTTATCATTCAAAAAATGTTCCTAGATTTATGCACGTATATGAGTGGATGAATCTCGAAAAATATAAATTGGAATCAAAATCCAAATATATCTATTCTTGAATTTGACCTCAACTAGTGTGTCAGTCAAACTATGAATTTAGTACATAAGTTTGGTCAAATTTTAATTTGAGATTTTACTCCAATTTGATTTGGATTTGAGATACAATTTAGGATATGTCCAAATTTTAATAAAAAAATCAATTGAGATTTCTTTTCCTATCCACAATTTATTTAGATTGGAGATAAAAACTCAAATTTTGACAACTTGAACTTGGAATAAAATTTGGAATATTACCAAATTTTAACTTAGGATGAATTTTAGATCTTTCCCACAATTTGATTTGGAAATATGGATAAGAACCTAAATTTGGATGAGTTTGATATAAAATTTGGAAGATGCCCAAATTTGAATTTTATGTCAATTTGAGATTTTATCCTTAATTTAATTTGAAAAACATATGGATTTGAATGATTTAGATTTGGGATAAAATTTGGAATATGTCCAAATTTTAATTTGAGATTTTATATACAGTTTAATCTCAAATTGAACAATTTAATTTTGAATAAAATTTGGAATATGGTCAAATTTTAATTTAAGGAAAAATTTTGAGCTTTATCTCCAATTTAATTTGGTTAGAGATAAAAACTTAGAAATTTGAATTTAGTATGAAATTTGGAATATGACCAAATTTTTAATTAAAAAAATTCAAATTTTATCCTCAATTTAATTTGATTTTGGATACAATTTAGAATATGTCCAAATCTTTTGAAGATAAATTTAAGGACAAAATCTAATAAAATTAAATTAAATAGAATTTTTTTTTATTTAATTTGAAATTAGGATAGAATCGAATTAGAAAATCTAATAAAAATCTAATATTTTAAATCAAATCTTTATTTGATTTGGATTTTCTAATTTGTTACGGAACCTGGAAAACTCTATAAATAGGACCATCTTCATCCTCTCCTCTTCTACACTTTCTTTTTCCTTTTCCTTTTCTTTTTCCAATGTCTTTTTCTTTATCTTTTCTTTCTTTCTTCTCTTTTTTTTCCACCGTTTTTTCTTTTTTCTTTTTTTTCTTCCTTTCAATTTTCCTTCTTTTTTCTTTCTTTTGTTTTTCTCTCTTTTTTTCTTTATTTTCTTCTTTCTTTTGATTTCAAGAGAAATTTATTTCATGGAACTTGAACTTTGTATTTGTATTAATTTTGTGGAAAGTGAGTACAATCTCTAATATATAATATTTTGATGCTTTCAAAATAAACTATAATCTTTAAGCTAGTTGTTTTTCTTGAATGATCAGCCTTTGAACACTTTTGGGCTTGTTGATCTTCTTGGACGATCGGCCTTTGGGTTTGTTGATCTTCTTGGACGATCGGCCTTTGGGTTCGATGATCTTCTTGGACGATCGGCCTTTGGGCTTGTTGATCTTCTTGGATGATTAGTGCTCACACGAGGTTTCCGAATACACTTGTTTCGTGGAGTTGAACTTGAGTTGGTGTTGGTTAGAATACTTGTATCTTCAAAGGACTTTGGTCTTCAGAATGTTTGTATCTGCAAAGGACTTCAGTCTTCACGGTGGTTAGCTTCAGTAGTCAAGGAGTCTTTTAATTGTAGAGAATTCCCTCTAAGCTCTCTGGAGTGTAGAATTGTTGATCTCTCTAAATGAGGAGAGCTGGTCTATTTATAGAGTTTACAACTGGACTTGCGCTTGGCCCTTGGGTTTGAGGAGATTGAATCTTTAGCTTGTAGGTTGAGAAGATACAGTCAGTTTGTTGAAATCTTCTAATCTTCAAAGCTTCAAATACTTCAGATCTTAAGTCCTTCAGAATTTGAGAACTTCAGTCTTCAAAGCTTGAGAAGCTTCGGTCTTCAGCACTCGAGAGCTTGAGTTTTGGATCTTGGGAGCTTAAATCTTCAGAGATTTAATATATCTTTTGATCTTTGGAGCTTTAGTATCTTCTGGTCTTCAGAGCTTTGATATATCTTCTGATCTTCAGAGCTTTAGTGTCTTCTGATCTTCAGAGCTTTGATATGGCTTCTGATCTTTATAGCTTTTATATGTCTTCTGATCTTCAGAGCTTTAGTGTTTTCTGATCTTCAAAGCTTTAGAGGAGTTATGTTCTTCAAATCCTTGGAGCTTCAGACTTCAGAAAGCTTTTGCCTTCAATTCCCTCCAACGTCTTCTTCTAAATGAAGAGATAAGGACTCTATTTATAGAGGTTTCTCATGGGCCTTACATGGGCTTGGGCCTAATTATTGGGGTTGATGCTTTAAACTCTCGTTGGGTCCTGTAGTTTGTAACAATATGAGATATTTTCTTCACTGTTGTTTACGAAACATGAGATGTTTTATTTGCATTTACCACAAACCAATAAACTAAGATCTTTGGTTGTCGTTGTAACTTAAGCATGTATGTGGAGACTTATAAGTGGATCATAAGTGATAACCAAAATGGTCTGTAGTATATGGATATATGAGGGAAACCTTATCCTAGTGACACTACAGATGTAGACCGCTTTGTAGATAGTTACAAGTATTGTGACGTACTACAGATGGTATGATCCTGATCATTCATGTAGAGACATGCGAGTGGGGGTGTCCTATACAAAAGAGTTTGTTTAAGATCGGACCATGAAGTGTTTAATCTCGTTATATAATGTCGTTCATGACAGAGACTTCACTTCACTAGGATGACCATAGGTAACATGACCTTAATCTTGAGTGAGTTAGGAACTTCTGCTTTTGAGGGCGGTCCTTAGATTTGCATGGGCGTGAGTGGCCAGATTGTCGACTCAAACTTACCAATTTGGGGATTCGTCTGATTGGGGAGCTGGGAACTTAGCTACACAAGATAAATTCACTCTTTCCCTGAAGCAGGGGTAAGTGGATAGATTGCTCCCTTAAAGGTTGATTCCAAGATTGAACGATGTAGCACTACACACCTTCTCAAGGCCCGAGAAATGTCCACTCATAGTAGGACTATGATATATTGTTCATTAGAGGGATCAGTAGTACTTAAGAAGTTAGATGTAACTATAAGGGTAAAATGGTAAATTGGCCCAACTGTACTTACGAACATCTGTGAAGAGTTATCGTACTGTTGGTTGGTTATATCCGATGGACATAGAAATATATCTGTAGTGAGAAGAGTGCATCAGTCGGTCTTTAGTGGTGTACTCGACAGTTAATGGATGGTGGATCTCGTGACTAAAGAGTTTAGTCAGCTATTCGCGTACTGTTGGAGCTTCAAGCTACAGGTCCATAAGGTTCTCTTCGTAGCTCAATGGATTCAAGTTGAGAATCTGTTTTTGGGTCAGTTTAAAGTGATCAAATTGACAAAAGGGAGTTTGATTATATATGATATGATTAAACTGGTTCAATTATATATGATATAGTTAACATGGTGTATGAGATACATTAATTGGAGGAATATGATATAAATATGATTTATATCAAATAAGGAAAAAAGGACTATGGTTTAAATGTTGCATATGATGTGATATTAAAACTATAGGTTATAAATATAATATGATAAGTTAGTTATTATATTTATTTATAATTAAAACAATCATGAGATAATTGTTGGTGGTTTCTCCATAACCGTGCGTGAAAGTGGGAGGTCATATTTAGTTTTCATAACTAAAGGATAAAATGAAAAATGTTTTCATTTTGTAGGAATCGCTTCATTTGAGTACACTGCCTATCGTTTAGCTCACGAGAGACTACATGACAGCTTCAAGTATTTGTCTAAACGATCATGAACATGCGCCATTATCTAAACGATCGTGTAGCTTTTTACTAAGTGATCGTGTGGCAAGCGAGCTTCACTAAACGATCACACCTGATTTACTAAATGATCGTATACCTTTACTAAACGATCAAGCACCAGTCTATACGATACACCAGTTTATACGATAGACAGTATCCTTCTCCCACTTGCTTGGTCGTATAGTGCGATCGTTGTTTCCTCCTTCCCTCTACTAAATCCAATAGGGACCACACCTCCTGGATTCTCACTCTGAGAATACCAAGGTTATTGAGTGGTAGTGTTTCAATTGTTACTTGTTTGTGGAGAAGGTTGTTCATGATTGATCAAACGATACACTAGACGATTGGGTTGGTGTTCGTGGTGACAACGAGAGGTGCTGTTCCAGACTCCACACGAGCTAGAGAAAGTTAGAAGAAAAGTTCTTCAAAGATATGTCTCTTGTTCCTTTGTATTTATTTATGAAAGCATGCCATAATTTGTTCTGAAATGCATAACTAGTTTGTATATTTGTAAATGGTTGTAATTCTATCACAATGAATTTAGAACGATCTTGCTTCCACTCATAAGTTCTCTTTGATAAGAGTTCCTTCACTAATTACTTTATTGGGCTCAACTTGGGTTTGGGCAAAAGTTGGGCTTGGGCCCATTTATTGTTGGGCTGAAATATTGGGTTTGAGCTTAATCTTTATTTAGCCCAAAATTTCACATGGGTTTGAATTGGGTTGGGCCCAAGCGACTTTAATTACTCGACCCAATCCAATTTATAATTTTTCCAATAGGCTCGAGCTTTCATTGATGATGTGGCAACTTATGATTTGCCGAAATTTCTCATTCAACCAGAACTATTTATTATTAAATAAAAAATAAGTTAATATTTTAAAGTTTCCAAAAAATTAAATTAGTTTTGTTTTTTATAAATAGTTATACAATTTTGTGTATAATGATGGAAATGATATCTAAATTAGTCTATGTATTTTCATCCAAGAGTCTTAATAATTATTAACATATAACTTTTTCTTTTCTTATTCTTAGTTTCTTACAACAAAATTTTCAAATAAGTGAAAATAAATGGAATGAAAAATTTAAAGTTGAATGGAAAGCAAAAAAATTATAAAACTTTTGAAGTTCCAAATTTTTTATATGCTATAATTCAATATGATTAGAAAAATCGTAATTTTAGAATAATTTATATAGAGATATAGCTTTTCATTTTCCATTCACTTAATCTCTGTGGATGTATTAAAATTGAATTGATTATTTCCTACCACTTTCTTTAGGAAATTAATGTTACATTCTATAGTTTTTAATGTTCAATTAAAAAATATAGGGTTCATTTTATGGATTATATTGAAGGATTTGTTCTTAAAAAGTTATTTTAACTTCGGTCTATCATTAACTTTTTAATTACTTTTTTCTAAAAAAAATCAATCTAACTTTGTGATCTAATAAACTTTTCAAACTCAATAAAGATGTAATTAGGCTTTTTTTTTTTTTTTTTTTTTGAGAAATATGTAACTCTTAAAATGAAATAAAATTTATTTTACAAATCTTGTTGCAATATTCCAACTTTTTAGTTTTTATTCCAACTTTATAACTGATAAAGAAAAGTTGTGGGGCATAGGGACGTTACATAGATTTTTTATTCAACTAAAGTAATATGAGCTTGTAATTGATTGCCAAACTTTTGTATTTTCCAACAAACATTTCTAAAAGAACAATAAAAAGAGAAAATGATAATTGAAAAAAAAAAAAAAGATATGGAGCTGTAAATTAACAAATTTGTCTAAAATTCATCCATTAAAAAAAACAATTTTTTACCTTCCAACATCACGATATTAATTATATATTTGTTATTGATGATTAGATATTAATTATTAATTTACTATTTATATTTAATCGATAATGACATATTGTGCAAATAAGTAAAATAAAGAAGGGTCAAAAGTGTCCCAACAAGTTTTTCCTATATTCTCACCTTTTAATATATTATAGATTATAGATAGAGATCAAAATAAATCAAAACCCAAAGTATAGGAGCCAAAGTAACATTGAAACTAAACAATTTTTGGACTATTTCTTAATATAGGGGCCTTGTAGTTTCTTAATGGGTGCAATCAACCCCCTTTATTAAATTAATATTTATTTTATGGATATTTATGGTTTCTCCTTCCTTTCTCATGTTCTCTCTCCTCCCTCTTTATCCTTGTCATTCTCATCTCCCTCCCTCCTTGTATCTCCTTTTTAGTGTTAGGAGTACAAACAAAGTTTCACATTAGTTAAGGAAGGAAATGATCATGGTGAAGGGATTAGAATTCCCCAAAGTAGAGCAATTGAATGCCTTGTGTCTTGAAATTTCCTCTACAAACCTTAAAAGGCAACGAAACCTACAGGATAAACAAAAAATCTAAGCATGTTTCTACTGTGAAAATAGAGAGGAAAATGAAAACGAAACTAACATTGTAGTATCGCTCCTTCACGATTCCACTCCACATCAAGAACTCAACAACACCACGAACACAATAGCCCAAAAGATAGCAACTCCAAAACGAACACTACCATAGGTGTTTCCTCGTTATTTTCAAGGTGAGAATCAAAAAGAATTTCGTGGGCTTCCTTAGATAAATTTTGATGAAAGTGAAGTGTTTTGGCTGAGAGAGTTTTTGCACAAAGAGAGAGGGAGGAATATGAAGAACAAAGGGAATTATATAAAAAAAAAACTAATTTTTCATATCCATTTTTTCTATCGTTCACATATACGAGAGGGTTTGATAACTCCCTCCCCTTATTTGAATTTTCAGAAAGTTCAAAATTTGAATTTTAATAAATATATAATAACCACTTAATACATATTAATATTAAACCACGAGTTATATATATATCCTATAACCTATAGCTTGTGTTCTCACGTATAACCTGTATTATTAATATGAATCATATTCATATTAATTTTACCATATAGTTTATGTATGAATCACATTCATATAATTAATTTTGAATCATATTCAAATATTTATTTTTCTTATGAAAATTTTATATTATAATGTATCACATATATTATATTAATTGTATCACATACAATCAATTTCCTTTAATTAATTTGAAAAATTCAAATTAATCCAAAATTAATTTGATTATCATTAATCCTTATTGAATTAATAAGGGGACTTTATGGACCTATACATTAAAACTCCAATGATACGAGATTAATTAATTAATTAATTAATAAATGAACGGCCTTCATGCTCGTCTTCAACGATCTCCTCGGTCAAAATCTCTTCTGCAACACGAATGGCCTCCACAGCACAATGAACGGCCTCCAGAAAACCTCGTTGGTGTCGAGTTGAGTCTGACACCACCAAAGAGGCTACCTTGGTATTCTCGGTGTGAGAATCCAGAAGGTGGGCTCTGTTCGGACTTGGTATGAGGCAGACGATGGAAGAAAACAACGATCGCATACACGACTGGGCAAGTGGGAGATGGCGGAGACTTATCGTATAGATCGATGCCCAATCGTTTAGATACTGTCTCTTATACACATCTAGATGTGTATAAGAGACAGATCGTATAGATCGATGCCCAATCGTTTAGATAAAACTATGCGATCGTCTAGCAAAAGCTATGCGATCGTTTAGTCTATCGTTTAGCTCGGTCTGTCACCTACAGACACTACACGATCGTTTACCTTGGGCCATCGATCGTCTAGTAAAACTATGCGATCGTTTAGTAAATACTGCACGATCGTTTAGCTCTACTCTGCACGATCGTCTAGCTAGTCCAATCGTCGTTTAGTAAATCAAAATTTCTTGACGACTTCAAAATTTTCTTTTTCGCGAGAGAAAACTCAAAAACCTTTTCAAATGTTTGTAGAAACTTCTTTCCGAAATAGGAAACCACTTTCCTTATAAACTCACAGTTACCATGATCCAATAACCACCCATTATTTTAGTTATTTAAAAGAAAAAGAATTAATTATCCAATAATTAATATTTATAACCTATAGTTTTAATATTTCATCTCATGAAACATATAAACCATAGTTCTTTTTCTGTTCCATGGTACTTAATGTAAATCTCATTTACATCAATATTCCACAAGTGTATCTTATACATCATACTGATTATATCATATAATCAAAATACCTATTGTCAATTTGAACATTTCAAATCAACACCAAGAATTGATCCTCAACTGAATCCATTGAGCTACCAAGGGGACCTCATGGACCTGTAGTTTGAAGCTCCAACAGTACGTGAATAACTGACTAAACTCTTTAGTCACGGGATCTACCATCCATTAACTGCCAGGCACTCCATTAAAGATCGACAGCTGAACTCTCCTTACTACAGATATATTATGTGTTCATCTTAACCAATCAGCAGCGCGACAACCCTTCACAGATCGCTTGTAAGTACAGTTGGGCCAATAATTGTTATGCCCCTGTAGTTACATCTGTCTTCTGAAGTACCACTGATCCCTCTAATGAACATAAGTCATAGTCCTACTATGACTGAATCTTCTCTTCCAAAGAGAAGCTGTAGCCACTATGTTCAAGCCCCAAAATCTTCCAAAGGGAGCAATCTCTCTACTTATCCCTGCTTCGGGAAAGGACTGAATTCTATCTTGTGGATTGAGTTCCCAGCTCCCAGATCAGACATGTAAAATTGGCAATCTGGCCACTTGATAACGGACAGAAATGCATGTTATTACAGCGCAAAATTATAAAACAATGCAGGATTGCGATGATAAAAATACACAACATTGCATCCAAAAGCATTAAGTTCACAACATTGAGATCGCAAGCATCTATCGCATTAAAACGACTAACTTATATATTTTTGCGGAGAAAATGCGTTGACGCAAGGCGGAAATGTGATCCAAATAAATTAACGTCCGAGCGCATTAAGAGATTGCGTTGACACAAGGCTATGTGATCATTTGCACTCGCGAATATCTACTCAAGAAGGTTGCCGTATAGAGCTGACGCATCTGGGTGAAAAGTGTAATAAATCATGATGGGACAGAAAGCTGATGACGATCGATGCCAAATTAAGTTGACAAGCCATTAACGACCTACTGTAGAAAGTACACTCAACTTTTTGGTGACAAATATTCGACACATCAGACAGAGAATTAATGTCATCCCATCAATGCAATCATAAAAGAGAAGAAACCTTTCACCCCGAAGCTCTATAAATACTGAAGGCCACCTTCAGTGAAGGAGTTCGTTCAGTTAGATACATTTCCCTATATATAGAAGTAGCCTTGTTCATAGTTTTCTTTTACTTGTTCATACCGAGAGATCGTTCCGGTGAACTTGAGAGAGTGCCAGAAGAGTCGAAATCAGAGAGGGCCAACTTTTGTGGAAGCAAGAACATCTTTTGAGCAGAATAGAGATAATAGTGTAAAAGTTTTGGGAAGCAAGGAATTACTACCAGGCTCTCTACCCTTATTTTCTATTGTTATTTTGTACTCTGAACTCATTTATAGAAATGGAAATTGCATCTTTATATCTGTTCACTCTCTGTACATTACACATGAGTAGCTAAATCTATCGAATGGGTTGAGAAGCACTTAGCTAGCATAACCTGGGATCTTCATTCTATGCGATTATCTTGTATTATGTATGTGTCATTCGTCCATTAGAAATACTCGAGAGGGTAGTCTAAGGATAGAATCTAGGCTTGAAAAATTCAGGTTAGAATCTAGGCTCGGGAGAGTCAGATTAGAACGCATAATCAAGAGATAGAAGCTTAGGAATAAGCTCTGTTTGCTATTAACGCATCGTATGCATCCTAGAGATAGGTTATGATTGTATGCGGTCACGTTGTCCTTGTGTGCATTTTGCATCATCGCATAGGCAAGAAGTAGAGACCTAGGAATAAGCTCTATCGACATTATCGCATTCATTGCATGCGTCCTAAAATTAGGAGTCAACGCATTTGCATTGGAAAATGTGTTGTGGTCGCTTGAGTGTAGCATGATCGCTTAGCTTGAACGCAATCTCAAGAAACGCTAGCTAAAGACCTTCTCAATCCGTTCCTTCGCATACTCAGTGTATCTGCCACATAATTACTATTTTTTCAAATCCGTCGGATACTTCTATACTGTAAACAACAAGCCAACCAACTCCTTGATTTATCTGTTACCGCAAAGTGATCTAAAATTACCACCGCATATTGTTTTCCTTAGTCCCTGAGTTCGACTTTGGGCTTACCAGGAAACTCAGTAGGGTTTATACTTGGATCTTACTGAGAAAACTTGCATTCTCAATGCATTTCCACCAACGCAATCCCTACCACTATTTCATCGTATAAAATAACGCATCAAGTTTTTGGGGCTATTACCGGGGACTTTGGCAATACAGTGCGCTAACGGTAATTTTTTTATTTTCTTTGTTGCTTTCAATCTCTGGTGAATTACGACCCAGAGATTGAAAGAACGTTCCAACGAAGACTGAGAAATAGCCGCCGCCAACAACAACAAGAGAAAGATAACATAACGGAGCATCCTAGAAATGGAGCATCAAATGAAAATAATGTCGTGGCAAATCCCATCCTATTGGTGAACGACCGCAATAGGCCATTCGGGACTATGCGTCGCCCAACCTCTATGATTTCTCCCCAGGAATCATGAGGCCCGCTCTTGATGGATCGAGATTTGAAATGAACTCGGTGATGCTGCAGATGATCCAAACTGCCGAACAGTTTGGTGGAAGGCGTGGCGAAGACCCACACTCCCACCTCCGGAGTTTCATAGAGATCTGTAACACTTTTCTGTTCCCTAATATCTCCACCGAGGAAGTTCGACTAACTTTGTTTCCATTTTCGTTGTGTGACCAGGCATGAAAATGGGCTTATTCTCTCGAACTGGGGGAGTTTACATCATGGGAGCAAGTAGTAGAAAAGTTTATGAAGAAATACTTCCCTCCAATGGAGAATTCCAGAAGAAGGAAGTTGATAACCAATTTTGAATAGGATATTGACGAATCGCTCAGCGATGCTTCGGCGAGGTTTAAGAGGTTGGTAAGAGATTGCCCGCATAACGACTTACCAGACTGCTTACAGATGGAGATTTTTTATCACGGATTAAACCCTTCTTCACAGACCGTTGCCAATGCGGCAACAGCTGGAGGTCTGCTGGATAAAACTTATGATGAGGCCAAGAATATCCTTGATCGCATTTCTAAAAATCATAAAGATTGGAGAGAAAGTGATCAAAAATTGAGAATCAAGGATAGTGACACGAACAATGGTGCCATCACATCCCTTCAGAGTCAGATGAATGCGATGATGAACTTGATACAGGGAATCGTAATCAATAGCCCAAGAATGCATAGTGGGCAAGTGAACGCAATCAACAGATGACCATAAGTTGTGCTACTTGCGGTGAAGGACACATAATGAAGGAATGCCCATAAAACCCACAGTCAATCTATTTTGTGAAGAATAAACCATTCTCTAATAATGGTGCTAATGCAATCAACCTTGGGTGGAGAAACCACCCCAACTTTGCGTGAAAAAATCAACAGCAAAATTTTCAATCAGTAGCACAAAAAGGAGGGCCACTCGAATTTTTCCCGCGAACCAACGGTCAAACGAGTAATCAAGCCAGCAGTTCGCAGACGCTGCAATCTTCCTCTTTGGAAAGTTTGTTGAAGCAATATATTGAAAAGATCGAAACCGTGCTTCAAAACCAAGCGACGTCTATCTGCAACTTGGAAATTCAGATATGCCAGATTGCGGGCAAACTAAAAAACAGACCGTAAGGGGTCCTGTCGAGTTCAACGGAACTCCCACGCAACCGAAGTGGTATGGGTAAAGAGCGATGTCAAGTCATGAAGTTGCAGAGTGGAAAGACTGTAGCAGGGGAAAAGAAGAAGCCTAGCCGGACTGCTTCAATTGCGCCAGCAGAGATTGCGGTGACTCAAGAAGAAACAGGAGAAAAAGAGGCGATGGAACCTGAGATTGCGTCCACCTCAGAGCCAAAAAAATAGGGGACCGTAAGAATACAACTGCCACCATTCCCATAGAGACTCAGAAAGAAGAAAAATGATGAGGTACAATATCAACGCTTCATAAATATGTTAAAACAATTGCATATTAATATTCCGTTCACTGAAGCAAATGAGAAGATGCCCGCATATACGAAGTTTCTAAAGAATATGGTGACAAAGAAGAGAGGCAGTGGTAAGTTCGCTACGGTGGCTTTGACGCAGAGTTCAAAATCTATAATCCACCGAAAATGCGCGACCGTGGGAGTTTCACTATACCTTGCTCCATTAGAGGATTATACATCGGGCAAGCGCTATATGATCTCGGGGCCAACATTAACTTGATGCCCCTGTCAATTTTCAAGCAGCTGAATGTGGGGCAACTTGCGCCCACGACGGTGACTCTCCAATTAGCAGATAGATCTTTGTGCATCCAGAGGGGATGGTGAAGGATGTGCTGGTTACAATCGACAAATTTATATTACCAGCAGACTTCATCATCCTGGACTACGAAGCAGACAAAGATGTGCCCATCATCCTGAGGCGACCATTTTTATTGACCAGTCATGCCCAGATTGATGTGCACAAAAGAGAGATCACCTTGAGCGTGAATGGACAGAAGCTCAGGTTTGACATTATCCGAGCCATGAAATATCCCGATGAAGAAAACCTTAATGAATCCGACGATGAACAAAGTTTGAATGACAAAGAGACGCCTCATTGTAGCATGCAATGCAATCACAGAAAAAACAACCAAGGAAGATGAGGTGATCACATCCCAAGAAGTTAAGCCGACAGTGAATGAAGAAAGAAAAACAACAAAACTGTCCTTAGAACAACCACCAACAATAGAGTTGAAGACCCTTCCTAACCACCTGAAGTATGCGTTTCTGGGGCAGAATGAAAAGCTACCGGTAATCATTTCCTTTGCACTTAATGAAGACCAAGAAAATGTGCTGCTGAGCATTCTAAGAAAGTATGTAAAGGCAATTGGCTGGACGCTCGCAGACATTAGAGGAATCAGCCTCGCATACTGTATGCATAAAATTCGTCTCGAAGATGATCACAAAGGATCGATCGAACATCAACGCAGACTCAACCCTGTGATGAAGAAGGTCGTAAGAAGGAGATAATTAAGTGGTTAGATGCGGGCATCATCTATCCAATAGCAGACAACACGTGGGTCAGCCCCATGCAATGCGTGCTGTAGAAAGGAGGGATGACGATAGTCCCTAACGCAAATAACGAGTTGATACCACAAAGAACCGTCACTGGATGGCAGATTTGCATGGACTACCGCAAACTAAATGCGGCAACAAAAAAGGATCATTTCCCTCTTCCTTTCATCGACCAAATGCTAGATCGCTTAGCTGGAAATGACTTCTACAACTTCTTGGATGGGTATGCCGGTTATAACCAGATCGTGATCGTTCCTGAAGATCAAGAAAAAACCACATTCACCTGCCCGTATGGAACATTTGCGTTTTGACACATGCTGTTCGGCCTCTGCAATGCTCCGAGCACTTTCCAAAGGTGTATGATGGCCATCTTTTTGGAATATCTAGAAGACTCTGTAGAAATATTCATGGATGACTTCTCTGTGTATGGGCACACATGTGAAGTCTGTCTTGAAAACTTGGAGAAGATATTAAAAAAATGTGAGGAGACGAACCTCATGCTTAATTGGGAGAAATGCCATTTCATGCTAAAGGAAGGCATTGTGCTTGGGACATGCTAGATTTTATAGATGCTTTGTCAAAGACTTTTCAAAGATTGCACGATCACTGAGTGCATTGATAGAGGCAGATAGAAAGTTTGATTTCGATGACAAATGCCTCAATGCATTCATGATTTTGAAGAACGCATTAACGACCGCGCCTGTGTTGATCACATTAGATTGGACACTGCCCTTTGAATTAATGTGCGACACAAGCGGTTATGCGATAGGAGCAATGCTGGCATAGAAGAGAAAACCAATACTACATCCCATCGCATATGCGAGTAAAACCCTGAATTCTGCTCAAACAAACTACACAACCACAGAAAAAGTTGCTTGTGGTGATATTTGTTTTGGAGAAATTAAGAGCATATTTGATGGGAACAAAAGTACTCATCTACACTGACCACTCGGCGATAAAATATTTGATGACAAAGAAAGATACGAAGCCGAGGTTGATTAGATGGGTTCTCCTCCTCCAGGAATTTGATATGGAAATCATTGATCGTAAGAAAACAGAGAACCAAGTTGTGGATCATTTATCTAGATTAGAAAATCTAGAAGTTGACCTCAATCAGTTAGAGGTGAGCGAACGTTCTCAGATGAGCAGCTATTTCAGATTGAAGAATTGCCATGATACGCTGACGTGGTAAATTATCTGGTTTGCGAGCAATTTCCCGAAGATTATATCAACCACCAAAAGAGGCGGCTCAAACATGAATGCATATCATATTGTTGGGATGAGCCAAATCTTTACAAAAGAGGGTCAGACCATATTCTGCCCCTGTATGTACCGGATGCTGCTCACCAACGCATATTGTCACAATGTCATGACTCACCATATGG
>NC_052355.1:21717827-21750327 GCF_009727055.1 Benincasa hispida | reverse complement strand
TAAAAATTTTATCATCGCATCCTCTTTGGTTGGCGCAATCATTTAACATTGATTAATTTAGTAAGTCACCGCATTATTTCTCTTTGCCAATTACGATTTCAATGATGAAACGCATGCTTTTATTTTTTTCGTATATACTAGAGTCAACTTAATTTTAGGACAGTCACCTAATGAAATATTTCTAGAAGTTAGTGGTCTGCTAGCTTTCTTTGAAACTGACCCTTTACGAAACTTCTTAAGAGCATTAGATGACTTCTTTCGACCTTTTAGCAATGGGGACATTGCCGCATTTTAAATTTGGGGGTACAGTATTCATTTTCGACCTTGCTATTTTTAGCTTAAAAAAAAATCATCATAACGTTGCGATTGGATCCTACTCATAGTTGGATGTCCGCATGACACAGTGGGGGCAAACCAAAACGAATGTAGGAATCGTGATCAACGCATAAATAAATGATAGCAACTCTACTGCCAAATGGGGATGAGTTTAGACTGAGAAAGAGCGCCTTGCTCGTAGTTGGATGTCCGCATGACACACATGGGGGCAAGCCAAAACGAAGGCTAGGCACTTGGATCAGCGCAAGGTCATATAAAAAAATGTCTAAAATACACAATGATAAAAAATCATGTGAAAATACCCCAATGAATTTTTTTTTTTTTGAAATAAATCATGCGATGTCCTGGAATCTAGTAAAGTCTTTCTGAAGGTTAAACACGGTTCTTAAATTTTAGAAATATTTTAGAAGAGACCTGGATAAAAATTAAGGAAATTTTGGTGCATAGGATTTGAATAAGGCATCCTTGAGAAATCTAGGAAAGAGAAGGCGGTCGACTTTCTAAAGAAAATATTTAGCTTATGCTTGAGGACAAGCATTTTTAAATTTGGGGGTGTGATAACGAGCAAAAATGCACGTTATTACAATGCAAAGTTATAAAACAATGCAGGATTGCAGTGATAAAAATACACAATATTGCATCTAAAAGCATTAAGTTCACAACATTGCGATCACATACATCCATTGCATTAAAATAGCTAACTTATGTATTTTATGCAGAAAATGTGTTGACGCAAGGTGGAAATGCGATCCAAAGAAATTAACGTCCGAGCGTATTAAGAGATTGTGTTGATGCAAGGCTATGCAATCATTTGCGCTCGCGAATATCTGCTCAAGAAGGTTGTCGCATAGAGCCGACGCATCATGGTGGGCGCATCTGGGTGAAAAGCGTAATAAATCACGATGGGACAGAAAGCTGATGATGGTCGATTCTGAATTAAGTTGACAAGCTATTACAACCTACTGTAACAAGTACATTCAAATTTTCGGTGACAAATATTCGACGCATCAGGCAGAGAATTAGTGCCATCCCATTGGTGCAATCATAAGAGAGAATAAGCCTTTCACCCCAAAGCTCTATAAATACCGAAGGCCACCTTCAGTGAAGGAATTCGTTCAATTAGATAATTTTTCCTATAGATAGAAGTAGCCTTGTTCATAGTTTTCTTTTACTTAGAAGGCGGAAGCGAGTGAAGGGAGATTATACCGAGAGATCGTTCCGGTGAACTTGAGAGAGTGCCAGAAGCGTTGAAATCAGAGAAAGGGCCAAGTCTTGCGGAAGCAAGAACATCTTTTGAGCAGAATAAAGATACCAGTGTAAAAGCCTTGGGAAGCAAGGAATTGTTACCAGGCTCTCTACCCTTATTTTCCATTGTCATTTTGTACTCTTAACTCATTTATAGAAATGGAAATTGCATCTTTATATCTGTTCACTCTTTGTACATTACGCATGAGTAGCTAAATCTGTCGAATGGGTTGAGAAGCACTTAGCTAGCATAACCTCGAATCTTCATTCTATGCGATTATCTTGTATTATATATGCACATTCGTCCATTAGAGATAATCGGGAGGGTAGTCTAAGGATAGAATCTAGGCTTACCAGGAAACTCAGTAGGGTTTATACTTGGATCTTACTGAGAAAACTTGCATGCTCAACGCATTTCCACCAATGCAATCCTTACCACTATTTCATCGCATAAAATAACGCATCACCACTCTCACCCATACTAATCAAAGGACCACCCTCAAAGGCAGAAGTTCCCAAAATATTCAAGATTGAGGTCATGTCACCTATGGTTGTTTAGATGAGATGTAAGTCTCTAGTATCAATGGCGTTATATACAGAATCTAGTTATCTTGTAGTCCAAGTCTTATACAAACTCTTTTTATTGGACACCCCCGCTCCACGTCTCTACATGAATGGTCAGGATCTACCATCTGTAGTAGTTTACAACACTTGCAAACCTCTACAAAGCGGGTCGTATCTATAGTGTCACCAGGATCAGGTATCCCACCTTAATCCTTATACTACAGACCTATTTAGGTTATCACTTAAGGCATGATCCACTTGTATATCACATATACATGCTTAAGTTCACATAAGATAACTAAGAAGTTTTGTTTATTGGATATGAGTAAATGCCAGATATAAATAACATTTATTTATTCATTGAACAATGTGTATCTTTACAAAACAACAAGACTCTGAGAGAATTAAGATACCAATCCCAACACATTGTTCAAGACTTGGAATCAGTCCTTAAGGAAGTAATTTATCTACTTATCCTAACAATCAGGAAGGAGTGAATTCTTTCTCGTGTAGTCGTGCTCCCAGCTCCCCAATCAAATGAATCTCCAAAATGGTAGGCATATTAAGTCGACAAATCTGGCCACTTTCACCAATGTATATCAAAATATCGCCCTTATAGGAAGGAATTCACAACTCAATTAGGATTAAGGTCAAGTCACCTATGGTAATCTTGTTGAAATGTAAGTCACTTCTAGCAACAGATTTATTGAAGGAACTCTATTTACAGAGAATCTTTGAGCGAAAGCGGATCGTTCAAATCCCATTGTGCTTGAACGCATACATTTACAGTCATACAAGAACAGATTATGCACAAAACTAAATTATAGCATGCTTTCGAAATAAAAACAAAAGATCAAGAGATTACACATTTGAAGAACGCGTTGAACAACTCGAAAACTCTTAGAACAAGCAACAAGCAAAAACTCGATCCTCGAACCAACATGACACTACCACTTGGTGACCTTGGTATTCTTCGTGTGAAAATCTAGGATTAGTGGGCTCTGGCTAATTTTGGTTAGAGGGAAGTTTGGAATTTGAAGGAGGAAGACGATCATGTAATGAACAACACTATCATGTAGACGAACTAGTCTATCGCATAGACTTCCTACTCGATTGTTTAGTCTCTCAAGAAACGTGTAGTCACTCTATTTAATAACGCTTGTCTCTCTTTTTGGAATAATAAAAAACCAATTTCCATTTATCCCACTTTTGCCATAAAACTAAATAACTACCCACTAAGGGTGGTTATCGAGAAAAATGATAATTATCAAATAATCAATAAATTATAAATAAATATGATTACTAACTTATCATATTATATTTATAACTTAGAATTTTAATATTGCATCATATACAATATATAAACCATAGAACTAACTTATCATATTATATTTATAACCTATAATTTTAATATTGCATCATATACAATATATAAACCATAGTTCTTTTTCTCTATTTTATGGCATTTAATATAAATCTTATTTATACTAAATTTAATAACTATGAATCTTATTCATAGAAAATATATTTGAATCATATTCAAATATTTGTTCCTCCAATTAAACAATAATGTATCAAATACAGTATATAAATTATATCATATATAATTGAATTAACTTAATTATACCATATATAATTAAATTCTCTCTTATTAATTTGAACATTTCATAGCTGCACTCTTCGCCCTACAGATATATTTTGTGTCCATTGGATATAACCAATCAAAAGTACGATGACTCTTCACAAATCGCTCATAAGTATAGCTGGGCCAATTTATCATTTTTCCCATGTAATTACATCTAACTCCTTAAGTACCGCTGATCCCTCTAATGAACAATAGATCATAGTCCCATTATGACTAAACCCCTCTCGGGTCAAGAGAGGGTGTGGCGCCACTTTGTTCAAGACCCGGAATCAGACCTTAAGGGAGAAATTTATCTACTTACCCCTGCTTCAGGGAATGAGAGAATTATATCTTGTGTAATTTATTTTCTAGCTCCCCAATCAAACGAATCCTCAAAATGATACGCTTATTGAGTCGGCGATCTGACCATTATCACCCGTGTAAATAAAGGACCGCCCTCATAGGCAGGAGTTCATAACTCACTCAAGATTAAGGTCATGTTACCTATGGTCATCCTAGTGAAATGAAAGTCTCAATTATGAACGACGTTATATAACGAGACTAAACATTTCGTGGTCTGGTCTTATACAAAATCTTTTGTATAGAATATCCCCGCTCGCATGTCTAATATACGAATGATCAGGATCAGATCATTTGTAGCACTTTACAACATTTGTAATACCTATAAAGTGGGTCATACTCATAATGTCACCAGGATATGGTACCTAGCCTTATCCATATACTATAGACCATTTAGGTTATCACTTAAATACGATCCACTTATATGTCTCCACATACATGTTTATGCTACACCAATAATCATGGATCTTAGTTTATTGGTTTGTGGTTAATACAACTAAAATATCCTATATTTCATAGACACAAGTGGTAAAATATCATATATTATTAATCACAAAAAATGTTTGTTCATACAGGTGTTTACAAACTACAGAACCCTACAAGATTTAGGGCATCGACCCTAACAATCTCACACTTGTCCTAAAGCTAGTGAGGTGTACAAGATAATCAAATTACAAGTACACAAAACAATAAACTAGGGCATTACGACCAGTATAAGATCTCTTACTTGCCCTAGTCCAGCCGTGGTCTGTCCCATTGACCTATACTTTACAAGTGACCCTAAAACACTATAGCCGTGAGGGCCTTCGTAAATAGATCAACAATATTATGCTCCAAAGTGGATTTCTGAGAATTCCTATCAGTCTGAAAATCAGAGTCAGTGTATCCTGTAAAGATCAAATCCTTAGAACCATACACAAGCATGTAGTCCCTCGTTCTCCGAAGATACTTGAGGATGTTATTGATGGTTGTCCAGTGATCATATCCTAGATTAGATTGATATTTACTGACTATCTCATTGCATAGTAGATGTCAGGTCTAGTACATAACATCACATACATTAAACTGCCCATGAAAGATGCATAGGGGACCCGTCTCATTTCCTCAACCTCTTGAGGTGTATTAGGACACTGTTCCTTAGGCAATGTAACTTCGTACTTGAAAGGCAATAGACCCCTCTTGGAGTTTTCCATCAAGTACTTGATCAACATTTTGTCAATGTATGATGCCTGAGACAATGCTAGTATTCTGTTCTTATGATCCCGAACGATCTGAATACCAAAATCAAACTAAGCCTCTCCCAAATCTTTCATTTGGAACAGGGTCGCTAGCCAGTTTTTAGTTGTAGTCAGTAAGCCTACATCATTCTCAATGAGTAGGATATCATCTACATATATCACTAAGAAAACTACTGAACTGTTAATGATCTTCTTGTATACACAAGGCTCATTAATGTTCTAATCAAAGCTATCAGATTTGATTGTAGTATCAAACCTTTTGCTCTTAACCTTGAACTATGAATCCCTCGGGTTGCACCATATAAATGGTCTCCTCAAGATTTCCATTCAGAAAAGAGTATTGACATCCATTTGATATATCTCATAGTCATAATATGAGGTAATGGATAGGAGGATGCAGATAGACTTCAGCATGGCAACAGGCGAGAAAGTATCCTCATAATCGACTCCTTCTACCTGGGTATAACCCTTTGTCACTAGTCTAACCTTGAAGATTTGCACCTTCCCATCAGCACCCTGTTTCCTCTTGTAGATCCATTTACAATCTATAGGTTTAACCCCATCAGGTTGATCTATAAGATACCAAATTGAATTGAAGTACATAGACTCCATTTTAAGATTCATGGTTTTGATCCATTCATCTCTGTTAATATCCTCCATTGCCTTCTTGTAAGACAATGGATCCTCAACTTCACCATCAACTACCATAGCCAGGATTTTAGTTAAACCTATATAGCGAATGGGTGGTTTAAAACCCTCCTACTACGTCGAGGTTCCCTCAACGCTTGAGGTGGATTTAACCTACTAGATGAACCTACATCAACAACTCTTGTTGAGGTAACAGGTTTTTCAACAACTCTTGTTGAAGATTCAGTAGTTTCTTTGAAAAGCTCATTTAACACGATTTTGCTTCTAGGTCTGTGCTCCCTTATATGATCCTCCTCAAGAAAAGTAGCATTTATCGATACAAACACTTTGTTTTCTTTAGGATCATAAAAATAACCTTCTCTCATGCCTTTGGAGTCGTACAATAGGCATAGCCTCGAACGTGGTTCCAATTTCTTAAGATTACCCTCAAGCACATGTGTTGGGCAACTTCAAATACGTAAATGATGTAAACTAGCTTTACGACCATTCCACAACTCTAAAGGTGTTCTGGCAACACTTTTGGAGGGAACATAGTTCAGGATATAAGTTGCAGTCTCTACTGCAAAACCCCAAAATGTGTCAGGTAAGGAAGTGCAACTCATCATCGACCAAACCATGTCCAACAGGGATCTATTTCTTCTCTCTGATGCACCATTTTGTTGAGGTGTACCAGGTGCTGAGAGTTAGGAAAGTATTCCATGTTCTATCATATAATTCTAGAAATCAGAATACGAAAACTCTCCACCTCGATCAGATCGAAGCGTTTTAATCGTTTTACTTAATACGTTTTCAACTTCAGCCTTGAACTCTTTGAACTTTTCAAAAGACTCAAACTAATGTACCCATATCGTGAATAATTATTAGTAAAAGTGATGAAATATTCATAACGTCCCCTGGCTCGCACATTCATTGGACCACAAAGGTCTGAATGCACTAGTTCTAGAGGCTCTTTGGCCCTATAACCTTTTCTAGTAAAAGGCCTTTTAGTCATTTTCCCTTCAAGGCATGACTCACACACAAGTAAAGAATTTTCTTCTAACTCGCTTAGAATTCCATTCTTCACCAACCTCTCAATCTTATTGAGATTAATGTGCCCTAAACATAAGTGCGAAAGTTGGGCGTTTTCTTTAGGAGAAATTTTAAGTGGCTTATTTTCAGTTATGACAGTTTTAAACATCTCTATGCTATGGAGGGAATTTATTACTAACGACCTTAGCACATACAAATTATTTTCCTATTGAGCTGAATGTACATCAACACCATTTTTCGAAATAAACACTTTATTTACAGAAAAAGTAAGTTGATAATTACATTCAAGTAAAGACTTTACAGAAATGAAGTTCCTCTTTAACTTGGGAACTACATATACATCATTCAAAATGATAAACCTATTTTGTAAAGTTAACTGGCGACCTCACACTGCCACAGCTGAGACGATGTGCTCGGTTCTAACTTGCATCGTTATCTCACCAGCACCAAGCTGCCGCCAGGAACTAATTCCCTGAAATAAAGAACAAACATGGTTAGTGGCCCTAGTGTCAATAATTCAGGCTGAATCATCATTCTCCACTAAACAAGTTTCCAAAACTAGTAAATCGCATTTACCTTGTTTGGCCTTTTTCTTCTTAGCCAAACAACGTGGGCAATTCCACTTCCAGTGCTCGTCTTGGTTACAATGGAAATACTTTCCTTTGTTAACCCTCTTGGTTGGCTACCCCTTGCAGCAGTAGATTGTACCATTCTTCTTCTTCCACTTTTTGGTGTCGAAGTAGAAAGTGCGGACTTAGTTCCAGAGGTCAAACCTTTATGGAACTTTTTGGAAGATAAGGTAACATTTTCCTCACCAATTTTCTTCTCCTTTATTTCAGCAAAGATTGGAAAGTCTGCAACTCATTGAGTAGAGTTATAAGGTTGTAATCAACCCTGTTCAGAACAACGTTATTTACAAAGTGAAGGAAGCTTTCTAGTAACGACTCTAGAATTATGCTAACCTGGCTAGCCTCATTGATGCTTGACCCGTTCATCTCCACCATGTTGAAGTGGACCATTATATTGACAACATGTTCCCGAGCAGATGTTCGTCATCCATGAGTTGAAGATGTACTTCAGAGTGTCATGGCTGAGCTGCGCGGACGGTTGTCTAAACATTCCTCTCAGGGACTCCATGATCTCGCGTGCAATGATCATGGGCTCATGGTTCTTGGCCAAAACATTGTTAAAGCTGGCCAAGTTATATGCTCGGGCCTTTTTGTTTGCCCATGTCTAGCGCTCATATGCGTCGCGGACGTTTCGAGCAGTGTTAAGAGGTGGAATAGGAGGACACTTCTTCATAAGGACGAACTTAGTTCATCGATGATCAAAATCGTATTAATTGTATTTTTCCAACTAGAAAAATTTTCGCCAGTCAGTTTGTCGGTAGCAAGGAAAGATAGAGTAGCGGTAGCTATATTAAAAATTTCTGAAAATGAACAAACTTAATAAGTCTACTTGCACTAAATCACTTTTAGAAAACCAATCAAGTTTTAACAAAATAATTCTAGTGTACCCTAAGTGACATATACTTTGCAATGATGCTCTAGTGAGGCAGGAAAAAAGTCACCATAGGGTGATCAAGTCCCCCTTCACTGGAATGAGACAATCTCAACTATTAGACAGAAACAACTCTTTGTACCTGAATCTAACAGTCACCATTGTTTGGTCCAGAATTTTTAACATCCTCAACAATTCTGTGTAAGTGTAACTCCTCATTTTAGGCCCTAGATGTTAGGGTTGATGCCCTAAACTCTTGTCTGGTCCTGTAGTTTGTAAACACTTGTATTGAACAAACGCTTGTGATGTAATAATATGAGATATTTTCTTCACCGTTGTCTATGAAACATGAGATGTATTATTTGCTTTACCACAAACCAATAAACTAAGATCCCTGACTTTCGTTGTAATTTAAGCATGTATGTGGAGACATACAAGTGGATCATGCCTTAAGTGATAACCCAAATGGTCTGTAGTATATGAATATAGGAGGGAAACCTTATCCTAGTGACACTACGGATGCAACCCTCTTTGTAGATTGTTACAAGTGATGTGACGTGCTACAAATGGTCTGATCCTCATCATTCATGTGGAGACATGCGAGGGGGGATGTCCTATAAAAAGGAGTTTGTATAAGACCAGACCACGAAGTGTATAGTCTTGTTATATAACTTCGTTCATGACAGAGACTTCACTTCACTAGGATGACTATAGGTAACAAGACCTAACTCTTGCCTTTAAAGGCAATCCTTTAATTTGCATGGGTGCAAGTGGCCAGATCACCGACTCAAACCTACCACTTTGAGGATTCTTCTTATTTGGGAGCGGGGAACTCAGCTACATAAGATGGAATTCACTTCTTCCCCGAAGTAGGGGTAAATAGATAGATTTCTCCCTTAAGGGCTAATTTCAGGGCTTCAATGATGTGGCACCACACACCTTCTCATAGCCCGAGAGGTGTGAAGGAAATCGGATGTGAGGATTTCCATAAGAAATAGAATGATCATTCCAACTTTCATTCGTATTTGAACATACACAATTACAATCAAGAAATGGAAACATACAAGCTATGCACAAAATGAAATTACAACATGCTTTACATAAGATCAAGGGAAAAATTAACATACCTTTAAAGACTCATCTTCAATCTTCCTTGATCACGAACGCTTGTCCAAACAGCAAGATAGCAATCACGAATGCTCGAACACTTCGACCGCAACACAGCACGATCACAGCGAACACGAACTCAGCGATCTCTAAGATCCCGAACCTAGAAATGATTGAGCGAGTGGGAGATGACAAGGTCTATCGTATAGATGAATACCCAATCGTTTAACAAATGTTCTGCGATCATTTAGCAAAAGCTCCGCGATCGTTTAGCTAAAGACCATTTGAGTGAACTATCGTGTAGTGTCACTCCACGATCGTCTAGTCTCTCTTCAACTATCGTTTAGTGAATCTAATCCACTTGACAGCCAATCATGAGTAATTTCCGAGAATAGAAAATCTCTTTTCAATAACTACTAAATTTAGGAAAACATTTTTCCTTTTATCTCACAGTCACCATGAAACTACCAATAACTTCCCAGTCAATTGATTATTAGAGAAAAAGAGATAATTATCTAATAATCAATATTATTATAAATAAATATTATAACTAACTTACCATATTATGTTAACAACCTATAGTTTTAATATTTCATCTCATGAAACATATAAACTATAGTTCTTTTTCTATTTCATGGTACTTAATGTAAATCTCATTTACATTAATCCTCCACTTGATGTATCTCATACATCACACCGATCATATCATATATAATCGAATTTCCTCTCGTCAATTTGAACATTTCAAATCAACACCAAGAATTGATTCTCAACTTTAATCCATTGAGCTACCAAGAGGACCTTATGGACATGTAGCTTGAAGCTCCAACGGTACGTGAATAACTGACTAAACTCTTTAGTCACGGGATCCACCATCCGTTAACTGCCAGACACTCCATTAAAGATCGACACTTGAACTCCCCTTACTACAAATATATTATGTATCCATATTAACCAATCAACAGTGCAATAACCCTTCACAGATCGCTCGTAAGTACAGCTGGGCCATTAACTGTTATGCCTTTGTAGTTACATCTAACTCCTTAAGTACCACTAATCCATCTAATAAACATAAATCATAGTCCTACTATGATTGAGTCCACTCTTCCAAAGAGAAGTTGTGGTCACTATGTTCAAGATTCGAAATCAGCCCTTAAGAAAGCAATTTATCTATTTACCCCTGCTTTGGGGAAGGAGTGAATTTCATCTTGTGTAACTGACTTTCTAACTCTCAAATCAGACAAGTCCCCAAAAAGATAGGCATGTTGAGTTGGCTCATACTAATCGAAGGATCGCTCTCAAAGGCAAGAGTTCCCAAAACACTCAAGATTTAGGTCATGTCACCTATGGTCGTTTAGGTGAGATGTAAGTCTCCGGTATCAACGGCGTTATATACAAAGACGAATCATCTCATGGTTCGGTCTTATACAAACTCTTTGTATAGGACACCTCCGCTCGTATGTCTTCACATGAATGGTCAGGATCTACAATCTACAGTAGTTCATAACACTTACAAACCTCTACAAAGCAGGTCGTATTTGTAGTGTCACTAGGATCAAGTATCCCTCCTTAATCCTTATACTACATACCTTTTTAGGTTATCACTTAAGGCATGATCCACTTGTATATCTCATATAAATGCTTAAGTTTACATACAATTACCATGGAGCTTTGTTTATTGGATATGAGTAAATGTCAGATAAAATAACTCTTATTTTATTCATAACAATGTGTATAGATTACAAACTACGAGACTTCGGGAGAATTAGGACACCAATCTCCCTCTTATCCTAATGCCTTGGGAGACTAATGTATAATACAAGATAAATACATGTACAATATACAATAAACTAGGACATACCCTAGTATTATCTCCCACTTGCACTAGACAAGATGCCGCATGTCCTGTAGACCCAGACTCTCCACGTGACCCTCGAACACTTTTGCCGTGAGAGCCTTTATAAATGGATCAGCAATGTTGTGCTCCGATGCGATCTTCGTGACTATTACATCACCGCGATGCACATCTCCTTGATCAAGTGGTATTTCCGTTCCATATGCTTGCCTCGATGATGACTCCGAGGTTTCTTCGAATTTTCCATAGCTTCGCTGTTATCACAATAGAGAATGATCGAAAAATCCATATTTGGAACAACTTCCAAATCTAAAAGGAATTTGCTCAGCCAAACAACTTCCTTAGTTACTTCACAAGCAGCTACATATTAAGCTTCCATAGTGAAGTCCATGATGCATCCTTGCTTGATGCTTCGTCACACTACAACCCCTCCATTTAGAGTGAACACTGACCCCGATGTCAATTTACGAGAATCTCCATCTGTTTGAAAGTCAGAGTTCATGTATCCTATAAGAATCAGATTCTTATCTCCATACACAAGCATGTAGTTCCTCGTTCTCCGAATATACTTGAGGATCGTCTTGATCGCTGTCCAGTGATCAAATCCTGGATTGGACTGATAATGACTGACAATGTCAATTGCATAGCAAATGTCGGGTCCAGTACACAACATTGCATACATTAAGCTTCCAACAACTAAAACATAGGGAATTCGTCTCATCTTCTCAAGCTCTTGAGGTATCTTAGGACAATGATCCTTAGACAAAACGATTTAATGTCTGAAAGGTAACAAACCACTCTTGGAATCCTGTATCCTATCCTTCTCAACATTTGATCGATGTACGATGCCTGAGACAAGACTAACCTCTTGTTCTTACGATCCAGAATGAGCTGGATCCCTAAAACATATTCTACCTCACTCAAACCTTTCATTTAGAACTGGGCAGCTAACCACTTTTTAATGTCAGTCACAAACCCTAAATCATTCCCAATGGGTAGGATATCATCCACATAAAGTATCAGGAAAGCTACTAAACGACTTGACCGCACTATGTAGACTTGGTTAGAGGAAGAAACCGGAGAAAGAACAATCATGTAAACGATTGAACAAGTAGGAGATAACAAGGTCTATCGTATAGACGAATGCCCAATCGTTTAACAAATGTTATGTGATCATTTAGCAAAAACTCAACGATCATTTAGCTAAAGGCCAGCTAAGTGAACTATCGTGTAGTGTCACTCCACGATCGTCTAGTCTTTCTTCAGCTATTGTTTAGTGAATCTAATCCATTTGACATCCAACTGTGAGTAATTCTCAAGAATAGAAAATCTTTTTTCAACAACTACTAAATTTAGGAAAATATTTTTCCTTTTATCTCACGGTTACCATGAAACTACCAATAACCTCCCACTCAATTGGTTATTAGAGAAAAAGAGATAATTATTCAATAATTAATATTATTATAAATAAATATGATAACTAACTTACTATATTATATTTATAACCTATAGTTTTAATATTTCATCTCATGAAACATATAAACCATAATTCTTTTTCTATTTCATGGTACTTAATATAAATCTCTTTTACATTAATCCTCCACTTGATGTATCTCATACATCACACCGATCATATCATATATAATCAAATTTCCTCTTGTCAATTTGAATATTTCAAATCAATACCAAGAACTGATTCTCAACTTAAATCCATGGAGCTACCAAGAGGACCTTATGGACCTGTAGCTCAAAGCTCCAACGGTACGTGAATAACTTATTAAACTCTTTAGTCACGGGATCCACCATTCGTTAACTGCCAGACACTTCATTAAAGATCGACAACTGAACTCTCCTTACTACAGATATATTATGTGTCCATATCAACCAATCAATAGTGCAATAACCCTTCACAGATTGCTCATAAGTGCAGCTGGGTCAATAACCGTTATGCCCCTGTAGTTACATCTAACTCCTTAAGTACCACTGATAACTCTAATGAACATAAGTCATAGTCCTACTATGACGGAGTCCTCTCTTCCAAAGAGAAGTTGTGGCTACTATGTTCAAGACCCGGAATCAGTCCTTAAGGGAGCAATCTATCTACTTACCATTGCTTTGGGAATGAGTGAATTCCATCTTGTGTAACTGAGTTCCCAGCTCCCAAATCAGACAAGTCTCCAAAAAGGTAGGCATGTTGAGTTAGCAATCTGGCCACTCTCACACATACTAATCAAAGGATCGTCCTCAAAGGCAGGAGTTCCCAAAACACTCAGGATTGAGGTCATGTTACCTGTGGTTGTTTAGGTGAGATGTAAGTCTCTAGTATCAACGACGTGATATATAGAGACGAATCATCTCGTGTTCCGGTCTTATACAAATTCTTTGTATATGACACCCTCGCTTGCATGTCTCCACATGAATGGTCAAGATCTGCCATCTGTAGTAGTTCACAACACTTGCAAACCTCTACAAAGCGGGTCGTATCCATAGTGTCACCAGGATCAAGTATCCCTCCTCAATCCTTATATTAAAGACCTTTTAGGTTATCACTTAAGGAATGATCCACTTGTATATCTCATATATATGTTTAAGTTTACATGCAATAACCATGGAGCTTTGTTTATTGGATATGAGTAAATGCCAGATAAAATAACTCTTATTTTATTCATAACAATGTGTATAGATTACAAATTATGAGACTCCAGAAGAATTAGGACACCAATCCTAACAAGGTGTCCACTCATAGTAGGACTATGAGATATCGTTCATTAGAGAGATCAGTTGTACTTAAGGAGTTAGATGTAACTACAGGGGCAAAATGAGTATATAACAAGCAATGAACTAAGCATACATTCCATGCTAACATACAACCTTATATTATAACATTTATAATATAAATGATGCATGGATTGTTAGGGTTGAGCCTTAAAGTCTCATGTCCTATAGTTTGTAAACAGTATATACGAACATCTGTGATTGTTAATATATGATATTTACTTCACATCTTGTTATTTTGCTCGGTTATTTGTTTTATTTGCTTTACCACAAACCAATAAACATAAAATCCCTGGTTATATGTATATGACTCAAGCATGTATGTGGCGATATACAAGTGGATCATGTCTTGAGTGATAACCAAAATGGTTTGTAGTATATGGATATAGGAGGGAAACCTTATCCTGGTAATGCTACAGACGCGACCCGCTTTGTGGAATGGTCACAAGTGTTGTGACTTGCCATAGATGGTCTGATCTTGATCATCCATGTTGGGGACATACGAGCAGAGGCGCCTATACAAAGAGTTTGTATAAGACCTGACCACAAAGTGTTAATGTCTCGTTATATAACACCGTTCAGACAGATACTTCACTTCACTAGGATGACCATAGGTAACATGACCTCAATCCTGAGTAAGTTGGGAACTCCTGTCATTGAGGGCAATCCTTTGATTTGTATGGGTGCAAGTGGCCAGGTCGCCGATTCAAACCTACCATTTTGGGTATTCATCTGATTTAGGAGCTGGGAACTCAGCTACACAAGATGAAATTCACTCTTTCCCCGAGATAGGGGTAAGTAGATAGATGGCTCCCTTAAGGGCTGATTTCGGGGCTTGAACGATGTAGCGTCACACATCTTCTCTTGGCACGAGAGGTGTTCACACATAGTTGGACTATGTTGTATTGTTCATTAGAGGAATCAGTGGTACTTAAGGAGTGAGATGTAACTATAGGAGTAAAACGGTAAATTGGTCTAGTTGTACTTATGAGCATCTGTGAAGGGTCATTGTACTCATGATTGGTTATATCCAATGGACACATAAATATATCTATTGTAAGAAGAGTTCAGCTGTTGGTCTTTAGTGGAATCGCTGACAGTTAACAGCTGGTGAATCTCGGGCTAAAGAGTTTAGTCCGCTATTCACGTACCGTTGGAGCTTCGAGCCACAGGTCCATTAGGTCACCTGGATAGCTTGGATAAAGTCGAGAACCAGTGTTTGGGTTAATTTGAAATGTTCAAATTGACATCAATTACAAATGATATAATTGGACTGGTTAATTATATATGATATAATTGGCTAAATGTATGAGATACATTATTTTGATGGAAATTAGATATAAATATGATTTATATCAAGTAGAGGAAAAATTACTATAGTAGATATATGATATCAAACTATAGGATATAAATATAATATGATTATATTTATCAATTAAATTAATTGATTAATTATTTGATAATTAATCGATTGATCCACGTTCGGACGTAGGAAGTGGGGGCTGCGAAGGTTATGGTAACCGGTGGATTAAAACAATGAAAATCGTTTTCATTTGATAAGTTAATTCAATCGTGCTTTCATAGTCCTTCAATCGCCCAAAAAGAATTTGTGAAGCGCGTGCTGGTGTTTCAAAATGATCCCTCGAGAGACTATGCGATAAATCTTCTCCGTCTAAATGATCGTTCACCTTATGCTAAACAATTGCACATTTCCGCTTACACGATCGGGTAGCTTCTCTAAATGATCGTATAGTGTGCCGATTTAGCTAAATGATCGTATACCTTTTCCTAAACTATCGTTCAGCTTTTCATACACGATCATGTAGTTCCTCTAGACGATAAGCACTTCTACTATGCGATAGCATTGTTTTATCTCCCACTTGCTTATCATCTACACGATGTCTTCTCCTCCGTCCTCTACCAAACTCACCAGAGCCCACTTTTTGGGTTTTGGCATCGAGGATACCCGGGTTTCTCTTGTGGTGGTGTCGTTCTTACTACATTGTTCGTGTACGCTCAGATCGTGCTGTTGCAGTCGACATATTCACCGGGTATTGGTAGATCGATGGGAGGCTTTCCGCTTCTTTTGGTTCACATATACTAAGAGAGTTTTCATCTGGTATGAACCTTTTTCTTTGTGAATTTTTGTATTCTGAGCATGCCAATAATGAGTTTTATATGCATAACTGTATCCATGGAATGTATGTCGTTCGTGTGTCGGTCACTGTGAAATCGAAGCGATCTAAACCCGCTCATGGAACTCTCGGTATGAGATCCTTCATGGATACGCTTTAATGCATGCATATATTATAACTCTTATATTATATGATGCATGAGCATGCTTTAAGTAATTTAATCATGCATACTAATATATTATAACTCTTATAATATAAAAATGATGCATGAAGAAATGTATAACCTATGGTGGGTTTTAAAACTATATGACATACATTATGGCATATAAGATAAACATACATCACATGCAAATTTAATAAAAGTTGATGGACCAGGATAGTGTATCTTAAAATCAGAAAAGAAATGCCAATCTATTACAAAAGTTCGAGTCAACCAGTTCGAACAGGTCAATCGGGTCTTGAACTGCCCGCCTTGAAGCCTCATCACTTGATCGTGTAGCAAATCCTTTGATCGTCGAGTAATGCACGTCGAGTGTAAACCATCGTGTAGCAATGATCACATGGCTTATAATTATGCGATGAGCATGAAAATCCATGTGATCGTGCAACACACTTCAAGTAATGCATACCATGCGATCGTGTAGCTAACGACTATGTGATGAGCATGAGAGTCTATACGATCGAGCAACAAGCATCGAGTATCATATACTATGTGATTGTGTAGCTACTGACTATGCGATAAGCATGATAGCCTACATGATCGTTTAGCGCACATGCCTTGCATCGAGTATCAAATACCGCGTGATCGTTTACCCCCGAGTGTCTACACGATCATGTAGCCAACACAATATGATCGAGTAAACTCTTTACACGATTACGTAGCATTAGCTATGCGATCGTTTAACAAATACTACACGATCGGGGAGAACAATTCTACACGAACACATAGCAAAATCTAAACGATCGTTTAACTTAAGCTACACGATCCGATCATTGTTTCGTCTTTGCGTCTGAAGCTTCTTCACGAACGACTTAAAAACTTAAATGTATACAGACTCGATTGCAAGCAATTATGCCCAAAAACACAGGGGCCCTTTCAATTAACTTTTGTAAAAGTAAAACGAAAGCATTAAACAGAGACAACTATCCCGAAACATCCATCAACAACATTCACAAACATTTAACATTTAAGCGCATGGAAGAAACTTAAAACCCACCAAACTGTAAACGAAATTCAATACAAAAAATGAAAATTTGAAATCAGAACACAACCTGGCTTTGATACCAATTGAAGGAACTCTATTTATAAAGAACCTTTGAGCGGAAGCGGATCGTCCAAATCCCATTGTGATTGAACACATACATTTACAGTCATACACTAACAGATTATGCATAAAACTAAATTACAGCATGCTTTCGAAATAAAAACAAAGGATCAAAGAGACTATACCTTTGAAGAACCGTTCTTCAAGTAATCCTTCGATCTAACTTGTTCATGAATGTGCTGAACAACTCGAACACTCTTCAAACAAGTAGCAAGCAAAAACTCGATCCTCAAACCAACATGACACTACCACTTGGTGACCTTGGTATTCTCGGTGTGAGAATCCAAGAGTGGTGGGCTCTAGCTAATTTTGGTAAAAGGGAAGTTTGGAATTTGAAGGAGGAAGATGATCGTGTAGTGAACAACACTATCGTGTAGATGAACTAGTCTATCACATAGACTTCACACTCGATCATTTAGTCTCTCAAGAAGGGTGTAGTCACTCTATCGAGTAACGCTTGTCTCTCTTTTTGGAATAAAAAAAAAACCAATTTTCATTTATCCCACTTTTTCTATAAAACTAAATAACTACCCATTAAGAGTGGTTATAGAGAAAAAAAAGATAATTATCAAATAATCAATAAATTATAAATAAATATGATAACTAGCTTATCATATTATATTTATAACCTATTGTTTTAATATTACATCATATATAATATATAAACCATAGTTCTTTTTCTCTATTTTATGGCATTTAATATAAATCATATTTATATTAAATTTAATAACTATGAATCTTATTCATAGAAAATATATTTGAATCATATTCAAATATTTGTTCATCCAATTAAACAATAATGTATCAAATACATTATATCAATTATATCATATATAATTAAATTAACTTAATTATATCATATATAATTAAATTCACTCTTATTAATTTGAATATTTCAAATTAACCCAAAAACTTATTCTCAATTTAAATCCATTGAGCTACCAAGGGGACCTTATGAACCTGTAGCTTGAAGCTCCAACGATACGTGAATAATTGACTAAACTCTTTAATCACATTATCCACCATCCGTTAATTATCGGGCACTCCACTAAAGACCGACAGCTGCACTCTTCGCACTTCAAATATATTTCTATGTCTGTTGGATATAATCAATCAACAGTGCAATGACCCTTCACAAATTGTTTGTCAGTACAGCTGGGCAAATTTATCGTTTAAACCATGTAGTTACATCTAACTTCTTAAGTACCACTGATCCCTCTAATGAATAATAGATCGTAGTCCTATTATGATTAAACCCCTTTCGAGCCAAGAAAGGGTGTGGTGCCACATTGTTCAAGACTCGGAATCAGCCCTTAAGGGAGCAATTTATCTACTTACCCCTTCTTTGGGGTAGGAATGAATTCCATCTTATGTAGCTGAGTTCCTAGCTCCTCAATTCGACGAATCCCAAAATGATAGGCTTGTTTAGTCGGCGATCTAGCCACTCTCAACCATGCAAATAAAAGGACTGCCCTCATAGGCAGGAGTTCACAACTCACTCAAGATTAAGGTCATGTTATCTATGGTCATCTTAGTGAAATGAAAATCTCAATTATGAACGGCGTTGTATAACGAAACTAAACGTTTCGTGGTCCGGTCTTATACAAACTCCTTTGTATAGAATATCTTCGCTCGCATGTCTAATACACGAATGATCGGGATCAGATCATTTATAGCACTTTACTACATTTGTAACACCTACAAATCGGGTCATACTCGTAGTGTCACCAGGATAAGATACCAACCTTATCCATATACTACAGACCATTTAGGTTATAACTTAAACACAATCCACTTGTCTGTTTCTACATACATGTTTAAGTTACAACTATAACCATGGATCTTAATTTATTGGTTTATGGTTAATGATACTAAAATATCATACATTTCCTAGACAGAAGTGAATAAAATATCATATATTATTAATCACAAAAAATGTTTGTTTATACAAGTGTTTACAAACTACAAAACCCTACGAGATTTAGAGTATCAACCCCAACAATTATAAATTTTGTGGTTCAGTCTTATATAAACTCTTGGTATAGGATACCTTCACTCATAAGTATCCACATGAATGATCAGAATTAGATCATTTGTAACACTTTATAACAATTATAACAATTACAAAGCGGGTCATATCTGTAGTGTCACTTGGATAAGGTACACAATCTTATCCATCTACTACAAATCATTCAGGTTATTACTTAAACATGATCCACTTGTATGTCTCTACATACATATTTAAGTTACATCAAATAACTTTGGATCTTAATTTATTGGTTTTGGGTCAATGCAACTAAATGTCAAATAAAATAATATATATTTTATTAAGTAAATAATATGTTTGTAAAAATATAATTTACAAACCACAAGACCACGAGATTTAGGGCATCAACCAAAACACATGGGTATGAGGCATTTTGGGTAGTACCAAAAGTAAAGTCATGAGGGTTTATATCCAAAGTGCTATATCATACCATTATGGAGATATGTGGGGTCTATTGTGTTGGAGTTGATGCCCTAAATCTTGTAATAATATGAGATATTTTATTCACTACAGTCGATAAGGGCACTAGGTTAGCATTATTTTGGAGACGTTGCTAGAAACCTTTCTCCATTTTGTTAGCAACGCTGTTCTAAACAGGGTTGACTACGCCCTTACCAATCTACTCAACGAGTTGCAGACATTCCAATCCTTACTGAAAAGCAAGGAGAAGAAGGTTGGTGAGGCAAATGTTGCTTCATCATCTAAAAAATTCCACCGAGGTTCAACCTCAGGAACTAAGTCTACACCTTCTTCTTCTGGCACCAGAAAGTGGAAGAAGAAAAAGAGTAGTAAGGGGAAAGGGAAGGCTCTAACTAACCCACAACCTGCCGCTCCACGGGGTAGGTGATCAGCATCGGTTGAAAAGAGAAAATGTTTCCACTGAAACCAGGATGGGCATTGGAAGCGGAACTGCCAACGTTGGTTGAAGGAGAGGAAGAAGGCCAAGGCCAAACAAGGTAAATATGATTTACTGATTTTGGAAACTTGTTTAGTGGAGTATGATGATTCTGCCTGGATTATTGACTTTGGGGCCACTAACCATGTTTGTTCTTCTTTATAAGGGATTACATCCTGGCTGCAGCTTGAGGGGTGAGACGACAATGCGAGTAGGCATCAGACACATTGTCTCAGTTGTGGTAGTATTGTTGGGATTGGTGTTCTAATTTTTCCGGAGTCTCGTAGTTTGTAATTTATACACATTATTATGAATAAAATAAGAGTTATTTTATCTGGCATTTACTCATATCCAATAAATAAAGCTCAATGGTTATTGTATGTAAACTTAAGTATGTATATGAGATATACAAGTGGATCATGCCTTAAGTGATAACCTAAGTAGGCCTGTTGTATAAGGATTAAGAAGGGATACCTGATCCTTGTGACACTACAGATACGACCCACTTTATAGAGGTTTGCAAGTGTTGTGAACTACTACAGATGGTAGATCCTGACAATTCATGTGGAAACATTCGAACGGGGGTGTCCTATACATAGAGTTTGTATAAGACCGGACCACGAGATGACTAGTCTCTGTATATAACGCCGTTGATATTGAAGACTTACATCTCACCTAAACGACCATAGGTGACATGACCTCAATCTTGGGTGTTTTGAGAATTCCTACCTTTGAGGGCAGTCCTTTGATTAGTATGGGTGAAAGTGACTAGATTGCCAACTCAACATGCCTACCTTTTTGGGGATTTGTCTGATTTGGGAGCTGGAAACTTAGTTACACAAGATGGAATTCACTCCTTCTCAAAGCAGGGGTAAGTAGATAGATTGCTCCCTTAAGGGCTGATTTCGAGTCTTGAACATAGTGACCACAATTTCTCTTTGGAAGAGAGGACTCAGTCATAGTAGGACTATGACTTATATTCATCAGAGGGATCAGTGGTACTTAAGGTGTTAGATGTAACTACAGGGGCATAACGGTTATTGGCCCAGCTATGCTTACGAGCGATATTGTTGGGGTTAATGCCCTAAAGTCTCGTGTCCTGTAGTTTGTAAACAGTATGTACGAACGCTTGTGTTGTTAATATATGATATTTACTTCACATTTTGTTTTTTGCTCGGTTAATTGTTTTATTTCCTTTACAACAAACCAATAAACATAAAATCCTTTGTTATCTGTATGTGACTCAAGTATGTATGTGGTGACATACCAGTGGATCATGCCTTGAATGATAACCAAAATGGTCTATAGTAAATGGATAAAGGAGGGAAACCCTATCCTGGTAACGCTACGGACGTGGCCCGCTTTATGGAATGGTCACAAGTGTTGTGACTTGTCACAGATGGTTTGATCCTGATTATTCGTGTTGGCGACATGCGAGCAGGGGTGTCCTATACAAAAAGTTTGTATAAGATCTGACCACGAAATGTTAATGTCTCGTTATATAACACTGTTCATGACAGAGACTTCACTTCATTAGGATGACCATAGGTAACATGACCTCAATCCTGAGTGAGTTGGAAACTCTTGCCATTGAGGGCGGTCCTTTGATTTGTATGGGTGCGAATGGCCAGATCGCCGATTCAAACCTACTATTTTAGGTATTCGTCTGATTTGGAAGTTGGGAACTCAGCTACACAAGATGGAATTCACTCCTTCCCCGAGGCAAGGGTAAGTAGATAGATGGCTCCCTTAAGGGCTGATTCCGGGGCTTGAACGATATGGCGCCACACATCTTTTCTTGGCCCAAGAGGTATTCACACATAGTTGGACTATGTTGTATTGTTCATTAGAGGAATCAGTGGCACTTAAGGAGTGAGATGTAACTACAGGGGCAAAATGTTAAATTGGCCCAGTTTTACTTACGAGTATCTGTGAAGGGTCATCATACTCATGATTGGTTATATTCGATGGACACATAAATGTATCTGTGGTAAGAAGAGTTCAACTATTGGTCTTTAGTGGAATCATTGACAGTTAAAGGATGGTGGATCTCGTAGCTAAAGAGTTTAGTAAGTTATTCACGTACCGTTGGAGCTTTGAGCCACAGGTCCATTAGGTCACCTGGATAGCTTGGATAAAGTCGAGAACCAGTGTTTGGGTTAATTTGAAATGTTCAAATTGACAAGAGGAAGTTCAATTACAAATGATATAATTGGATTGGTTAATTATATATGATATAATTGGCTAAATGTATGAGATACATTATTTTGATAGAAATTAGATATAAATATGATTTATATTAAGTAGAGGAGAAAATACTATAGTAAATATGTGATATCAAACTATAGGATATAAATATAATATGATTATATTTATTGATTAATTATATGATAATTAACCAATTTTTCCACGTTTGGACGTGGGTAGCGGGCAGCATTGGTTATGGTAACCGGCGAGTTAAAAATGAAAAGAGTTTTCATTTTTCAAATCGAGCATTCATTAATTTTGTCCGCCCAAAAAGAATTTTTTAAACGATCGCCCGAGAGACTATACGATAGTAGCTCTTCCATCTAAACGATCGTCTACCTCACGATTTCTCTAAACGACCGTATACGTTTTTCCTAAACGATCGTTTATCCTTTCATACACGATCGTGTAACTCTTCTATACGATAAGCACTTTCACTATACAATAGCACTGCATTATCTCCCACTTGTTTATCGTCTACACGGCTCGTTGTCCTCCGTCCGCTACCAAATTCACCAAAGCCCACTCTTTGGGTTTTCAATCTGAGAATACTCAGGGTTCATTAGTGGTGGTGTTGTCCCCGCTGCAATGTTCATGTTCGTATTGATCGTGCTGTTGCAGTCGAAATTCCCGCCGGGTATTTATAGATCTGTTAGAGGGATCCGCTGCTTGGGGTTCAGAAGTTCGAAGAGAGTCTTCAATTGGTATGGAACCCTTTCACTGTAATTTATTTTGTTTTGAGCATGCCGATAATTAGATTTATGTGCATAAATGTATGTGTTGAATATATATCATTGTATTTCGGTCACTGTGAAATCAGAGCGATCTGAACACGTTCATGGAACTCTCGGTATGAGATCCTTTAATTGGTATCACAGCCAGGTTAGCATAATCCTGCATTTTTTTACTAGAGAGCTTCCTGCACTTTGTTAGTAATATGATTCTTAATAAAGTAAAGTATAACCTTACAACTCTCCACAACAAGTTGCAGAGATACCGATCTTTACTGAAAAGTAAGGAGAGGCAGAAGGGTGAGGCAAATGTTGATTCATCCTTCAGGACTTTCCATAGAGGTTCGACCTCAGGAATGAAGTCTGCAACTTCCTCTTCTAACTCTGCAAAGAGGAAGAAGATGAATGGTGGTAAGGGAAAAGGGAAGGCACCTGCTAACCCACCGACTGTCGTCCCAAGGAGGCGTCCATAAGTTGCTAATGGAAAGTGTTTCCATTGCAACCAAGATGGACACTGGAAGAGGAACTATCCTCGATATCTAAAAGAGAAGAAAGCAGCTAAGGCTAAGGCCAAGGCCAATAAAGGTAAATATGATTTACTTGTGCTTGAAACTTGTTTAGTGGAGAATGATGATTCTGCCTGGATAATTGATTCAGGCGCCACTAACCATATTTGTTCTTATTTTCAGGGGATTAGATCTTGGCAACAACTAAAGATTGGTGAGATGACGATGCGAATAGGCACCGGGCACGTCGTCTCAGCTCTGGCAGTGGGAGGACTCCAGTTAGCTTTACAGAATAGGTTTCTTTTTTTTAAATGATGTATATATTGTTCCTGAACTAAAAAGGAACCTTATTTCTGTAAAGTGTTTATTCCAATGTAAATAAACTATTTCCTTTGATTTCAATAAAGCGTTTATTTATAAAGATGGTGTTTTTATTTGCACAGAAAATCTGGAATTGAATTTATATGTGCTAAGGCTGTTAGCCCTTAATTTCCTCAATAATACTGAAATGTTTAGAACTGTCGTAACTTAATCAAAACATCAACGAATTTCTCCAAAAGAAAATACCCAACTTTGGAATCTACGTTTAGAGCACATCAATCTTAATAGGATTGAGAGATTGGTGAAGAATGGACTTCTAAGTGAGTTAAAAGAAAATTCTTTTCCAGTGTGTCAATCTTGCCTTGAGGGTAAGATGACTAAACGCCTTTTACTGGAAAAGGTTCTAAAGCCAAGGAGCCTCTTGAGTTAGTACATTCTGACCTTTTTGGTCCTATGAATGTGCGAGCTCGAGGTGGCTATGAGTATTTTATCAGTTTTACTAATGATTACTCTAGGTACGGGTATGTTTATCTTATGCAATGGAAGTCAGAATCCTTTGAAAAGTTCAAAGAGTTCAAGGCTGAAGTTCAAAATGCATTGGATAGACGGATTAAAACACTTTGATCATATCAAGGTGGAGAGTTTTTGGACTCCGCATTCCAAGACTATTTGATAGAACATGGAATCATTTCCTAACTCTCAACGCTGGGTACACCTCAGCAGAATGGTGTAGCACAGAGGAGAAATAGGACCTTGTTAGATATGGTTCGCTCGATGATGAGTTACGCTTCTTTATCAGACTCGTTTTGGGGTTTCACAGTGGAGACTACAGTGTACATACTCAACTATGTTCCCTCCAAGAGTGTTGTAATAACACCTCTGGAGTTGTGGAACGGGCGTAAAGCTAGTTTACGTCACTTCCGCATTTGGGGTTGCCCTGCACATGTGCTTGAGGCTAATCCCAAGAAGTTGGAACCATGGTCGAGGTTATGCCGCTTTGTAGGCTATCCCAAAGGTACACGAGGGGGTTATTTTTATGATCCAACGGAAAATAGGGTGTTTATTTCAACAAACACTACTTTCCTGGAGAAGGATCATATAAGGGAGCATAGTCCACGAAGTAAAGTCGTGTTACGTGAGCTTTCCAATGAAACTACTGAAACTTCAACAAGAGTTATTGAAGAGCCTGCTCATCAAGAAGAGTTGTTGATGGGAGTTCATCCAGTAGGTCGGTTCCATATCAAGAGTTGAGGGAACCTCGACGTAGTGGGAAGGTTGCGAACCCACCCGTTCGCTATCTGGGTTTCACGGAAATCCTTCCTATGGTAGCAGATGGTGACGTTGAGTATCCGTTGTCTTATAAGAAGGAAATGGAGGATGTTGACTGGGATGAATGGGTCAAGGCCATGGATCTCGAGATGAAGTAGATGTACTTCAACTCAGTATGGGATCTTGTAGCTCAGCCTGATGGGATTCGCCCTATAGGTTGTAAATAGATCTACAAGCAAAAACGGGGTGTTGATGGGAAGATACAGACCTTCAATTCTCGACTTGTGGCAAAGGGTTATACTCAGGTAGAAGGAGTCGACTATGAGGAGACTTTCTCGCCTGTTGCCATGTTAAAGTCAATCCACATCCTCCTGTCCATTGCAGCTTATTATAATTATAGATCTGAAAAATAGACGTCAAGACGACCTTTCTGAATGGTAATCTTGAGGAGACCATTTATATGGTGCAGCCAGAGGGATTCATAACCCAAGGTCAAGAGCAAAAGGTTTGCAAATTGAATCGGTCCATTTATGGATTGAAATAGGCGTCTCGATCTTGAAACATACGATTTGATGTTGCGATCAAGCCATATGGTTTTGACCAAAACATTGATGAACCTTGTGTCTACAAGAAGATCATCAACGTTTCAATAGGCTTCTTAGTGTTGTATGTAGACAATATCCTACTCATTGGTAATGAATTAGGTTTATTGATTGCAGTTAAGAACTGGCTAGTGACCCAATTCTAAATGAAAGATTTGGGAGAGACTCGGTTTGTTCTAGGTATCCAGATCTTTCGGGATCGTAAGAACAAAGTGCTAGCACTGTCTCAGGCATCGTACATTGACAAGATGTTACTCAAGTACTTGATGCAGGACTCCAAGAAGGGCCTATTTCCATTCCAGCATGGAGTCACTTTGTCTAAGGAAATATGTCCTAAGACTCCTCAAGAGGTTGAGGAGATGAGGCGGGTCCCATATACATCTGTCGTTGGCAGTTTGATTTACGCGATGCTTTGTACTCATTCAGACATCTGCTATGTGCATAGTCAGTAGGTATCAGTCTAACCCATGCCAGGGTCACTGAACCGCAGTGAAGAACATCCTCAAATATCTTCGGAGAATGAGGGACTACATGCTCATATATGGTTCGAGGGATTTGATCCTTACAGGATACACAGATTCTGACTTTCAGACCGATAAAAACTCTCGAAAGTCCACTTCAGGGTCAATCTTTACTCTTAACGAAGAAGATGTAGTGTGGCGAAGCACTAAGCAGTTGCCCCTGTAGTTACATCTCACTCCTTAAGTACCACTGATTCCTCTAATGAACAATACAACATAGTCCAACTATGTGTGAACACCTCTCGGGCCAGAAAAGATGTGTGGCGCCACATTCGTTGAAGCCTCAGAATCAACCCTTAAGAGAGCCATTATCTACTTACCCCTGCCTCGGGGAAGGAGTGAATTCCATCTTGTGTAGCTGAGTTCCCAGCTCCCTAATCAGACGAATCCCCAAAATGGTAGGTTTGAATCGACAACCTCGCCATTCGCACCCATACAATCAAAGGGACCACCCTCAATTGCAGGAGTTCCCAACTCATCAGGATTGAGGTCATTTTTACCTATGGTCATCCTAGTGAAGTGAAGTCTCTGTCATGAACGGTTGTTATATATCGAGACATTAACACTTCGTGGTCAGGTCTTATATAAACTTTTTGTATAGGACGTCCCCAACACGAATGATCAGGATCATACCATCTATGACAAGTTACAACACTTGTGACCATTCCACAAAGCGGCGCCGCGTCCATAGCATTACCAGGATAGGGTTTCCTTCCTTTATCCATTTACTACAGACCATTTTGGTTATCACTCAAGGCATGATCCACTGACATGTCACCACATACATGCTTGAGTCACATACAGATAACTAGGGATTTTATGTTTATTGGTTTGTGGTAAAGCAAATAAAACAATTAACCGAGCAAAAACAAGATGTGAAGTAAATATCATATATTAACAATACAAGTGTTCGTACATACTGTTTATAAACCTACAGGACATGAGACTTAGGGCATCAACCCCAACAATCTCCACTTGTTCTAATACGAAGTGGGGGTGTACAAAATAATAAACTAGGGCATAAAAGCCCAGTACAAGAAATCTCTCACTTACCCTAGTCCAACTGCGGCGATCCTGTAGACCCATGCTCCGTAGGTGACCCTCAAATACTAGAGCCATGAGAGCTTTCGTAAATGGGTCAGCAACATTGTGCTCCGAAGCGATCTGCGTGACGATCACGTCCCCTCGATGCACTATCTCGCGGTCAGATGATACTTCGCTCTATGTGTTTTCTGCGCCTATGACTCCTTGGCTCCTTGGAGTTCGCCACTGCCCCACTTATTACAATAGAAGGTAATGGAAATATCTAGAACAACTTTCAGGTATGTCAAGAACTTCCTGAGCCAGACGACCTCCTTAGCAGCTTTGCAAGTCGCTACGTACTCCACCTCCATAGTGGAGTTAGCGATGCACTACTGCTTAGTGCTTCGCCACACTACATCTTCTTCGTTAAGATGAAAAGATTGACCCTGAAGTGGACTTTCGAGAGTTTTATCGGTCTGAAAGTCAGAATCTGTGTATCCTGTAAGGATCAAATCCTCGAACCATATATGAGCATGTAGTCCCTCATTTTCCGAAGATATTTGAAGGATTTTCTTCACTGCGGTTCAGTGACCCTGGCATGGTTAGACTGATACCTACTGACTATGCACAATAGCAGATGTCTGAATGAGTACAAAGCATCGCGTAAATCAAACTGCCAACGACAGATGTAAGGGACCCGCCTCATCTCCTCAACCTCTTGAGGAGTCTTAGGACATATTTCCTTAAGACAAAGTGACTCCATGCTGGAATGGAAATAGGCCCTTCTTGGAGTCCTGCATCAAGTACTTGAGTAAACATCTTGTCAATGTACGATGCCTGAGACAGTGCTAGCACTTTGTTCTTACGATCCCGAAAGATCTGGATACCTAAGAACAAACCGAGTCTCTCCCAAATCTTTCATTTAGAATTGGGTCACTAGCCAGTTTCTTAACTGCAATAAATAAACCTAATTCATTACCAATGAGTAGGATATTGTCTACATACAACACTAAGAAGCCTATTGAAACGTTGATGATCTTCTTGTAGACACAAGGTTCATCAATGTTTTTGGTCAAAACCATATGGCTTTGATCGCAACATCAATCGTATGTTTCAAGATCGAGACGCCTATTTCAATCCATAAATGGACCGAATTCAATTTGCAAACCTTTTGCTCTTGACCTTGGGTTATGAATCCCTCTGGCTGCACCATATAAATGGTCTCCTCAAGATTACCATTCAGAAAGGTCGTCTTGACGTCTATTTTTCAGATCTATAATTATAATAAGCTGCAATGGACAGGAGGATGTGGATTGACTTTAACATGGCAACAGGCGAGAAAGTCTCCTCATAGTCGACTCCTTCTACCTGAGTTATAACCCTTTGCCACAAGTCGAGAATTGAAGGTCTGTATCTTCCCATCAACACCCGTTTTTGCTTGTAGATCTATTTACAACCTATAGGGCGAATCCCATCAGGCTGAGCTACAAGATCCCATACTGAGTTGAAGTACATCTACTTCATCTCGAGATCCATGGCCTTGACCCATTCATCCCAGTCAACATCCTCCATTCCTTCTTATTAAGACAACGGATATCAACGTACCATCTGCTACCATAGGAAGGATTCGTGAAACCAGATAGCGAACGGGTGGGTTGCACCTCCCACTACGTCGAGGTTCCCTCAACTCTTGAATATGAACGACCTACTGGATGAACTCCCATCAACAACTCTTTCTTGATGAGCAGGCTCTTCAATAACTCTTGTTGAAGTTTCAGTAGTTTCATTGGAAAGCTCACGTAACACGACTTTACTTCGTGGACTATGCTCCTTATATGATCCTTCTCCAGGAAAGTAGTGTTTGTTTGAAATAACACCCTATTTTCCGTTGGATCATAAAAATAACCCCTCGTGTACCTTTGGGATAGCCTACAAAGCGGCATAACCTCGACCATGGTTCCAACTTCTTGGGATTAGCCTCAAGCACATGTGCAGGGCAACCCCAAATGCGGAAGTGACGTAAACTAGCTTACGCCCGTTCCACAATTCCAGAGGTGTTATTACAACACTCTTGGAGGGAACATAGTTGAGTATGTAACTGTAGTCTCCACTGTGAAACCCCAAACGAGTCTGATAAAGAAGCGTAACTCAATCATCGAGCGAACCATATCTACAAGGTCCTATTTCTCCTCTGTGCTACACCATTCTGCTGAGGTGTACCCAGCGTTGAGAGTTAGGAAAATGATTCCATGTTCTATCAAATAGTCTTGGAATGCGGAGTCCAAAAACTCTCCACCTTGATATGATCAAAGTGTTTTAATCCGTCTATCCAATGCATTTTGAACTTCAGCCTTGAACTCTTTGAACTTTTCAAGGATTCTGACTTCCATTGCATAAGATAAACATACCCGTACCTAGAGTAATCATTAGTAAAACTGATAAAATACTCATAGCCACCTCGAGCTCGCACATTCATAGGACCAAAAAGGTCATGAATGTACTAACTCAAGAGGCTCTTGGCTTTAGAACCTTTTCCAGTAAGGCGTTTAGTCATCTTACCCTCAAGGCAAGATTGACACACTGGAAAAGAATTTTCTTTTAACTCACTTAGAAGTCCATTCTTCACCAATCTCTCAATCCTATTAAGAATTGATGTGCTCTAAACGTAGATTCCAAAGTTGGGTATTTCCTTTTGGAGAAATTCGTTGATGTTTTGATTAAGTTACGACAGTTCTAAACATTTCAGTATTATTGAGGAAATTAAGGGCTAACAGCCTTAGCACATATAAATTCAATTCCAGATTTTCTGTGCAAATAAAAAACATCATCTTTATAAATAAACGCTTTATTGAAATCAAAGGAAATAGTTTATTTACATTGGAATAAACACTTTACAGAAATAAGGTTCCTTTTTAGTTCAGGGACAAATTATACATCATTTAAAAAAAAAACCTATTCTGTAAAGCTAACTGGAGTCCTCCCACTGCCAGAGCTGAGACGACGTGCCCGGTGCCTATTCGCATCGTCATCTCACCAATCTTTAGTTGTTGCCAAGATCTAATCCCCTGAAAATAAGAACAAATATGGTAGTGGCGCCTGAATCAATTATCCAGGCAGAATCATCATTCTCCACTAAACAGTTTCAAGCACAAGTAATCATATTTACCTTATTGGCCTTGGCCTTAGCCTTAGCTGCTTTCTTCTCTTTTAGATATCGAGGATAGTTCCTCTTCCAGTGTCCATCTTGGTTGCAATGGAAACACTTTCCATTAGCAACTTATGGACGCCTCCTTGGGACGACAGTCGGTGGGTTAGCAGGTGCCTTCCCTTTTCCCTTACCACCATTCATCTTCTTCTCTTTTGCAGAGTTAGAAGAGAGAAGTTGCAGACTTCATTCCTGAGGTCGAACCTCTATGGAAAGTTGAGGTAATCAACATTTGCCTCACCCTTCTGCCTCTCCTTACTTTTCAGTAAAGATCGGTATCTCTGCAACTTGTTGTGGAGAGTTGTAAGGTTATACTTACTTTATTAAGAATCATATTACTAACAAAGTGCAGGAAGCTCTCTAGTAAAAAAATGCAGGATTATGCTAACCTGGCTGTGATACCAATTAAAGGATCTCATACCGAGAGTTCCATGAACGTGTTCAGATCGCTCTGATTTCAAAGTGACCGAAATACAATGATATATATTCACACATACATTTATGCACATAAATCTAATTATCGGCATGCTCAAAACAAAATAAATTACAGTGAAAGGGTTCCATACCAATTGAAGACTCTCTTCGAACTTCTGAACCCCAAGCAGCGGATCCCTCTAACAGATCTTATAATACCCGGCGGGAATTTCGACTGCAACAGCACGATCAATACGAACATGAACATTGCAGCGGGGACAACACCACCACTAATGAACCCTGAGTATTCTCAGATTGAAAACCCAAAGAGTGGGCTTTGGTGAATTTGGTAGCGGACGGAGGACAACGAGCCGTGTAGACGATAAACAAGTGGGAGATAATGCAGTGCTATTGTATAGTGAAAGTGCTTATCGTATAGAAGAGTTACACGATCGTGTATGAAAGGATAAACGATCGTTTAGGAAAAACGTATACGTCGTTTAGAGAATCTGTGAGGTAGACGATCGTTTAGATGGAGAGCTACTATCGTATAGTCTCTCGGGCGATCGTTTAAAAAATTCTTTTTGGGGCGGAAAAATTAATGAATGCCCGATTTGAAAAATGGAAAACTCTTTTCATTTTTAACGTACTCGCCGGTTACCATAACCATATGCTGCCCGCTACAACGTCCAAACGTGGAAAAATTGGTTAATTATCATATAATTAATCAATAAATATAATCATATTATATTTATATCCTATAGTTTGATATCAATATTTACTATAGTATTTTCTCCTCTACTTAATATAAATCATATTTATATCTAATTTCTATCAAAATAATGTATCTCATACATTTAGCCAATTATATCATATATAATTAACCAATCCAATTATATCATTTGTAATTGAACTTCCTCTTGTCAATTTGAACATTTCAAATTAACCAAACACTGGTTCTCGACTTTATCCAAGCTA
>NC_052355.1:21641216-21717802 GCF_009727055.1 Benincasa hispida | reverse complement strand
GGACATTTTCTTTAGGAGAAACTTTAAGTCGTTTATTTTTAGTTATGGAGGGGAATTTGTTGCTAACAGCCTTAGCACATACAAATTATTTTCCAGTTTAGTTGAACATATCTCAACACAATCTTTTAGAATAACATTTTATTAACTTCAAAATTGAGAGTATATTTACATTCAAGCAAGGACTTTACAAAAAATAAGTTCCTCTTTAACTCAGGAACTACATACACATCATTCAAAATGATAAATCTATTCTATAAAGTTAACCGGAGGCCTCCCACTTGAAGAAAATCGAACATGAGGATTTCCATGAGCAGCGGAATGATCGCTCCAAATTCCATTCGTATATGAACAAACACAATTACAGTCCAGAAACGGAAACTAACTGGTCATGCAACATACGAAATTACAACATGCTTTTAATACGATTAAGGGAAAGAACAAATATACCTTTGAAAACTCATCCTCAACATCCCTCGATCACGAACGCTCAAATAATCAGCAAAACAACAAATTGACCTCAACATAACATGATCACGCGACCACGAACACAATGATCTCCAAGATCACGAACACAACAAATGGCCTCCAAAAACCTCGACTATGATGAGTTGAGCATGAAACCACCACAATGGCTACCTTGGTATTCTAGGTGTGAGAATCCATAAATGTGGGATCTGTGTGGACTTGGTTAAAGGAAGAGACCGGAGGAAGAACAATCGTGTAAACGATTGAGCAAATGGGAGATGATAGAGGTCTATCGTATAGACGATGCTCAATCGTTTAACAAATGCTATGCAATCGTTTAGCTAAAGGCCAGCTGAGTGAACTATCATGTAGTTTCCACTCCATGATTGCTAGTCTCTCTTCAGCTATTCGTTTAGTGAATCTAATCCACTTGACAGCCAACCGTGAGTAATTCCGAGAATAGAAAATCACACTCATACTAAATTTAGGAAAATATTTTCCCTTTTATCTCACGGTTACCATGAAACCACCAATAACTCTCCACTCAATTGGTTATTAGAGAAAAATATATAATTATCCAATAATTAATATAATTATAAATATACATGATAACCAACTTACCATACTATATTTATAACCTATAGTTTTAATATTTCATCTATGAAGATATAAACCATAACTTTTTTCTATTTCATGGTACTTAATGTAAATCTCATTCATATTAATCCTCCATTTGATGTATCTCATACATCACACCGATCATATCATATATAATCGAATTAGCTCTTGTCAAATTGAACACTTCAAATCAACATCAAGAACTGATTCTCAACTTGAATCCATTGAGCTACCAAAGAAACCTTATGGCCCTGTAGCTCGAAGCTCGAACGATACGTGAATAACTGACTAAACTCTTTAGTCACGGGATCCACCATCCGTTAACTACCAGGCACTTCACTAAAGACCGACAGCTGAACTCTCTTACTACATATATATTATATGTCCATATCAACCAATCAACAGTGCGATAACCCTTCACATATCTAAAGGATCCCATATCGAGAGTTCCATGAGCGTGTTCAGATCGCTCCGATTTCACAATGACCAAAATACAAATGATATACATTCACACATACATTTATACACATAAATCTAATTATTGGCATGCTCAGAACAAAATAAATAACAGTGAAAGGGTTTCATACCAGTTGAAGACTCTCTTCGAACTTTTAAACCCCAAGCAGCGGATCCTCCAACAGATCTACCAACACCCGGCGGGAATGTCAACGCAACAACACGTGAATAGCTACCCAAGGACCTAATGGACCTGTGGCTCGAAGCTCCAACGGTACGTGAATACTAACTAAACTCTTTAGCCACGAGATCCACCATCCGTTAACTCTTACCACAGATATATTTCTGCGTCCATCGAATATAACCAATCATGAGTACGATGATCCTTCACAGATGCTCGTAAGTACAGCTGGGCTAATTTACCATTTTGCCCCTGTAGTTACATCTCACTCCTTAAGTACCACTGATTCCTCTAATGAACAATACAACATAGTCCAACTATGTGTGAACACCTCTCGGGCCAGAAAAGATGTGTGGCGCCACATCGTTGAAGCCTCAGAATCAACCCTAGAGAGCCATCTATCTACTTACCCCTGCCTCGGGGAAGGAGTGAATTCCATCTTGTGTAGCTGAGTTCCCAGCTCCCTAATCAGACGAATCCCCAAAATGGTAGGTTTGAATCGACAACCTCGCCATTCGCACCCATACAAATCAAAGGACCACCCTCAATTGCAGGAGTTCCCAACTCACTCAGGATTGAGGTCATTTTTACCTATGGTCATCCTAGTGAAGTGAAGTCTCTGTCATGAACGGTGTTATATATCGAGACATTAACACTTCGTGGTCAGGTCTTATATAAACTTTTTGTATAGGACGTCCCCAACACGAATGATCAGGATCATACCATCTATGACAAGTTTACAACACTTGTGACCATTCCACAAAGCGGGCCGCGTCCATAGCATTACCAGATAGGGTTTCCTTCCTTTATCCATTTACTACAGACCATTTTGGTTATCACTCAAGGCATGATCCACTGACATGTCACCACATACATGCTTGAGTCACATACAGATAACTAGGGATTTTATGTTTATTGGTTTGTGGTAAAGCAAATAAAACAATTAACCGAGCAAAAACAAGATGTGAAGTAAATTCATATATTAACAATACAAGTGTTCGTACATACTGTTTATAAACTACAGGACATGAGACTTAGGGCATCAACCCCAACAATCTCCACTTGTTTCTAATACGAAGTGGGGGTGTACAAAATAATAAACTAGGGCATAAAAGCCCAGTACAAGAAATCTCTCACTTACCCTAGTCCAACTGCGGGCGATCCTGTAGACCCATGCTCCGTAGGTGACCCTCAAATACTAGAGCCATGAGAGCTTTCGTAAATGGGTCAGCAACATTGTGCTCCGAAGCGATCTGCGTGACGATCACGTCCCCTCGATGCACTATCTCGCGGTATGATGATACTTCCGCTCTATGTGTTTTCTGCGCCTATGACTCCTTGGCTCCTTGGAGTTCGCCACTGCCCCACTATATCACAATAAGGTAATGGAAATATCTAGAACAATTTTCAGGTATGTCAAGAACTTCCTGAGCCAGACGACCTCCTTAGCAGCTTTGCAAGTCGCTACGTACTCCACCTCCATAGTGGAGTTAGCGATTGCGCTACTAATGGTAAATTAGCCCAGCTGTACTTACGAGCATCTGTGAAGGATCATCGTACTCATGATTGGTTATATTCGATGGACGCAGAAATATATCTGTGGTAAGAGTTAACGGATGGTGGATCTCGTGGCTAAAGAGTTTAGTTAGCTATTCACGTACCGTTGGAGCTTCGAGCCACAGGTCCATTAGGTCCCTTGGGTAGCTATTCACGTGTTGTTGCGTTGACATTCCCGCCGGGTGTTGGTAGATCTGTTGGAGGGATCCGCTGCTTGGGGTTTAAAAGTTCGAAGAGAGTCTTCAACTGGTATGAAACCCTTTCACTGTTATTTATTTTGTTCTGAGCATGCCAATAATTAGATTTATGTGTATAAATGTATGTGGTGAATGTATATCATTTGTATTTTGGTCATTGTGAAATCGGAGCGATCTGAACACGCTCATGGAACTCTCGATATGGGATCCTTTAGATATGTGAAGGGTTATCGCACTGTTGATTGGTTGATATGGACATATAATATATATGTAGTAAAGAGAGTTCAGCTGTCGGTCTTTAGTGAAGTGCCTGGTAGTTAACGGATGGTGGATCCCGTGACTAAAGAGTTTAGTCAGTTATTCACGTATCGTTCGAGCTTCGAGCTACAGGTCCATAAGGTTTCTTTGGTAGCTCAATGGATTCAAGTTGAGAATCAGTTCTTGATGTTGATTTGAAGTGTTCAATTTGACAAGAGCTAATTCGATTATATATGATATGATCGGTGTGATGTATGAGATACATCAAATGGAGGATTAATATGAATGAGATTTACATTAAGTACCATGAAATAGAAAAAAAGTTATGGTTTATATTCTTCATGAGATGAAATATTAAAACTATAGGTTATAAATATAGTATGGTAAGTTGGTTATCATGTATATTTATAATTATATTAATTATTGGATAATTATATATTTTTCTCTAATAACCAATTGAGTGGAGAGTTATTGGTGGTTTCATGGTAACCGTGAGATAAAAGGGAAAATATTTTCCTAAATTTAGTATGAGTGTGATTTTCTATTCTCGGAATTACTCACGGTTGGCTGTCAAGTGGATTAGATTCACTAAACGATAGCTGAAGAGAGACTAGGCAATCATGGAGTGGAACTACATGATAGTTCACTCAGCTGGCCTTTAGCTAAACGATTGCATAGCATTTGTTAAACGATTGAGCATCGTCTATACGATAGACCTCTATCATCTCCCATTTGCTCAATCGTTTACACGATTGTTCTTCCTCCGGTCTCTTCCTTTAACCAAGTCCACACAGATCCCACATTTATGGATTCTCACACCTAGAATACCAAGGTAGCCATTGTGGTGGTTTCATGCTCAACTCATCATAGTCGAGGTTTTTGGAGGCCATTTGTTGTGTTCGTGATCTTGGAGATCATTGTGTTCGTGGTCGCTGTGATCATGTTATGTTGAGGTCGAATTTGTTGTTTTGCTGATTATTTGAGCGTTCGTGATCGAGGGATGTTGAGGATGAGTTTTCAAAGGTATATTTGTTCTTTCCCTTAATCGTATTAAAAGCATGTTGTAATTTCGTATGTTGCATGACCAGTTAGTTTCCGTTTCTGGACTGTAATTGTGTTTGTTCATATACGAATGGAATTTGGAGCGATCATTCCGCTGCTCATGGAAATCCTCATGTTCGATTTTCTTCAAGTGGGAGGCCTCCGGTTAACTTTATAGAATAGATTTATCATTTTGAATGATGTGTATGTAGTTCCTGAGTTAAAGAGGAACTTATTTTTTGTAAAGTCCTTGCTTGAATGTAAATATACTCTCAATTTTGAAGTTAATAAAATGTTTATTCTAAAAGATTGTGTTGAGATATGTTCAACTAAACTGGAAAATAATTTGTATGTGCTAAGGCTGTTAGCAACAAATTCCCTCCATAACTAAAAATAAACGACTTAAAGTTTCTCCTAAAGAAAATGTCCAACTTTGGCACCTTCAATTAGGGCACATCAATCTCAATAGGATTGCGAGATTGGTGAATAATGGACTTCTAAACGAGTTAGAGTAAAATTCTTTACCTATATGCGAGTCATGCCTTGAAGGCCAGATGACTAAAAGACCTTTTACATGAAAAAGCTATCGAGCCAAAGAGCCTCAAGAGTTAGTGCAATCAGACCTTTATGGTCCGATGAATGTGTGAGCCAGGGAAGGCTACGAGTATTTCATCACTTTTACTGATGATTATTCGAGGTATGGGTATGTTTATTTAATGTAACATAAGTCAGAATCCTTCGAAAGGTTCAAAGAGTTCAAGGCTGAAGCTGAAAACACATTAGATAAACGGATTAAAAAACTTCGATCTAATTGGGGGGAGAGTTTTTGGATTCTGAGTTCCAGAACTATTTGATAGAACATGGAATTGTTTTCCAACTCTCAATACCTGTACACCTCAGCAAAATGGTGTATCAGAGAGGAGAAACAGAACCTGGTTGGATATGGTTCGGTCGATAATGAGTTACGCTTCCTTACCGAACTCGTTTTGGGGTTTTACAGTAGAGACTGTAGCTTATATCCTCAACTGTATTACCTCCAAGAGTGTTGCCAGAACACCTTTGAAGGTGTGGAACGGGCGTACAACTAGTTTACAACACTTCCGCATCTAGGGTTGTCTAGCACATGTGCTTGAGGCTAATCCTAAGAAACTGGAACCACATTCAAGGCTATGCCTGTTTGTAGGCTACTCCAAAGGGACACGAGGGGGTTACTTTTATGATTCTAAGAACAACAAGGTGTTTGTATCGACAAACTCTACCTTCCTTGAAGAGGATCATATAAGGGAGCATAGTTCCCGAAGTAAAATCGTGTTGCGTGAGCTTTCCAACGAAACTATTGAAACTTCGACAAGAGTTGTTGAGGAGCCTACTATATCAACAAGGGTTGTTGATGGAAGTTCATATAGTCGGTCAAATTCACCTCAAGAGTTGAGGGAACCTTGAAGTAGTGGGAGGGTCACAAACCCACCTGTTCGCTATATGGGTTTAACTGAAATTATGGCCATGGTAGCTGATGGCGAAGTTGAGGATCCTTGTCTTACAAGAAGGCAATTGAGGATGTTGACAAAGATGTATGGGTCAAAGCCATGGATCTCGAGATGAAGTCTATGTACTTCAACTCAGTTTGGAATCTTGTAGATCAACTTGATGGGGTGAAACCTATAGGTTGTAAATGGATCTACAAGAGGAAACGGGATGCTGATGGGAAGGTGTAAACCTTCAAGGCTAGACTTGTGGCAAAGGGTTATACCTAGGTAGAGGGAGTTGACTATGAGGAGACTTTCTTGCCTGTTGCCATGCTTAAGTCTATTTGCATCCTCCTATCCATTGTCTCATATTATGACTATGAGATATGGCAAATGGATGTCAAGACTACCTTTCTGAATGGTAATCTTGAGGAGACCATTTATATGGTGCAATCCAAGGGATTCATAGTCCAAGGTCAGGAGCAAAAGGTTTGCAAACTGAATCGGTCCATTTATGGACTGAAAATAGGCATCTCGATCTTGGAACATAAGGTTTGATACTGCGATAAAATCTTATGGCTTTGATCAAAACATTGACGAGCTTTGTATCTACAAGAAGATCATCAACAATTCAGTAGTTTTTCTAGTGTTATATGTAGACGATATCTTACTCATTGGGAATGATGTAGGTTTATTAACTTCAGTTAAAAACTGGCTAGCGACCCAATTCCAAATGAAATATTTGGGAGAGGCTCAATTTGTTCTTGGAATTCATATCTTTCAGGATCGAAAGAACAAAGTGCTAGCATTGTCTCAGGCATTGTACATTGTCAGGATGTTGATCAAGTACTCGATGCGGAATTCCAAAAAGGGCCTTTTGTCTTTTCGGCATGGAGTTATATTTTCTAAAGAGCAGTGTCCTAATACATCTCAAGAGGTTGAGGAAATGAGATGGGTCATGCTTCTGTCGTTGGCAGTTTGATGTACGTGATATTATGTACTAGACCTGACATCTGCTACGTTGTGGGGATAGTTAGTAGATATCGATCTAATCTAGGATAGGTCACTGGACGGCCGTCAAGAATATCCTTAAATATCTTCGAATAACGAGGGACTACATGCTTGTATATGGTTCTAAGGATTTGATCCTTACAGGATACATGGATTTTTATTTTCAGACTTATAAGGATTCTCAGAAATCCACTTCAGGATTAGTGTTCACTCTTAACGGAAGAGTTGTAGTATGGGAAAGTACTAAGTAGGGGTGCATTGGTGACTCCACCATGGAGGCTGAGTATGCAGCGACTTGTGAGACTACTAAGGAGACCGTTTTGCTTAAGAAATTCCTGACTAATCTAGAAGTTGTTCCAGATATGTCTAAGTCCATCACCCTTTATTGTGATAATAGTGGTGCTGTGGTGAATTCCAGAAAGCCTCGGAGTCACATGCACCATCTCATTAGAGAGATTGTGTATCGAGGGGACTGATTGTCACGAAGATAGCTTTGGAGCACAACTTCTTGATCCGTTTACGAAGGCTCTCATGGCTACAGTGTTTGAGGGTCACCTACAAAACATGGGTCTACGGGACCGTCCACAGTTGGACTAGGGCAAGTCGGAGTATTATTGTACTAACCTTTTGTGCCCTAGTTTATTGTTTTGTACTTGTAATTTTCTTATACACCCCACTAGCTCTAGGACAAGTGGGAGATTGTTGGGGTTAATGCCCTAAATCTCGTAGGATCCTGTAGTTTGTAAACACATGTATGAACAAACATTTTGTGATGTAATAATATGAGATATTTTATTCACTACAATTTATAAAACATGAGATATTTTAGTTACATTAACCTCAAACCAATAAATTAAGATCCCTAGTTGTTGTTGTAACTTAAGCATGTATGTGGAGACATACAAGTAGATCGTGCTATAAGTGATTATCTAAATGGTCTGTAGTATATGGATAAAGGAAAACCTTATCCTGGTGACGCTACAAGTGTGGCCCGCTATGTAGATGTTACAAGTTTTGTAAAGTGCTACAAATAGTCTGATCCTGATCATTCATGTATTAAACATGCAAGGGGGGATGCTCTATACAAAGGAGTGTGTATAAGACCAGACCACGAAATGTTTAGTCTCGTTATATAACGTCTACACAGACCACGAAATGTTTAGTCTCATTATATAACGTCGTTCATGAAAAAGACTTTCATTTCACTAGGATGACCATATGTAACATGACCTTAATGCTACGTGAGTTGTGAACTCCTGCCTATGAGGGTGGTCCTTTGATTTGCATGGGTTTAAGTGGCCAGATCGCCGACTCAAACCTACCACTTTGGGGATTCGTCTAATTGGAGAGCTGGGAACTCAGCTACACAAGACGGAATTTACTCCTTCCCCGAAGTAGGGGTAAATAGATAAATTGCTCCCATAAGGCCTGATTCCGGGGCTTGAACAATGTGGCGCTACACCTTCTCATGGTCCGAGAAGTGTTTACTCATAGTGGGACTATGATGTATCGTTCATTAGAGGAAGCAGTGGTATTTAAGGAATCAGATGTAACTACAGGGGCAAAACGGTAAATTGGCCCAGCTGTACTTACAAGCGATTTGTGAAGGGTCATCGTACTGTTGATTGGTTATCATCTTATTTCTCTCTTAGATGTTCTAAGATAGTGCAAATGAATATTTTCAAAAACCTTGAATCAAATTTCATATAATAAAAAATCAAAATTTAAACAATATTCAAACCAAGAATCCCACAATTTGTGGGTCCTAGATGATCTTAAATTAATGCATCAAATTTGAAGATTAAAACTCCTCAATATTAAATCATTGGACACGAAACTATTAGCATAATAATCTTGAGATCCACTTCAGTTCTGCATTCCGTTGTCTTAATATTCATCGTAAATTGGAAAATGGAGAATGTAGGTTAATAATAGAAAAAAGTTCCAGGTGAAGATTTTATAAGAACAAGCTAATAGAAGTGGAAAAGATATGTACGCCCAAGAAAAAGGAAAGACAACAAAATTTGAATAAATGTTTGCAAAGGTTTCAAACAGAGGTGAAGGAAATGTTTATAATCAATCATATGGTGAATGATCATTAATCTCTTATTCAAAATTAATTTCATCGACATGATTTGATGTTTAAGGAAAGCGTATTGTCTGGTTTTCAAATATGATTTTTTCTAAAAATATTCACAGACAAAAGGGATTGTTTTAAATATGATAGAAGAAGATGTATGAAGTTGGTGCTTCATATATATATATATATATATATATATATTTTTTGTTGCTTGAACACAATGTATTTTCTTCAAACTATCTCATATGTTTGAATTTGATTTATTATTTCTCTAATTTTTTATTCAACTTTGTATAATTTTTCTAATTTTAAATTTTTATACTTAAGTTTTGTCATTAAACTCATTTTTTTCATCCAATAATGTCTTCTGATGGTGCATTATTTTGAATTTAATATATTCCTCAAGATATCTTTTGCTTGAAATTTTCCTTTATTTTAGTTACTATTTTCTAGATTTCAAATAAAGGGTGTTTTAATCCATTGCTTCCTAACCTATTTTCCATAGATTTAGTAGTGGGCCATTTATCAAAAAATAAACATGTTTGGCCTTTTTTTCAAAACCATTAATTAAATATGGTCATTTGTCCAATTGTCCCAAAATAAAACCCATGAATTTATGGACCAAACCCAATATGAGTTGGGCTTGGAAGAAAAATAGTGGTGGTGGTAACCATGAGAGGAAGAAGTTGCGAGGAGGAAGGGAGGAAGGGGAAGAAAGAAAAATTGTTTAAAAGTTTTTTTAATCTATTAATTAAAAAAAAAAAAAAAATAGAAGATGTGTTTTTCATTAAAAAGAAATATAGGTGTAACGTCAGCTGTTAAGAATTAACGAAAAATTTAATAGAGTGACCAAAATGGTGCTATCAAAAGCAAATCTTTGGGTTGGGATTTAAAACTATGGACACAAGTGCAACCTAAACCAAATTCCAAAGGCCAGAAACCATTCTCAAACATTCACACAGAGAAAATAAGACTTATATCGCTAAAACCAAATATTAATTAGCATCTTCAATCTTACGAGATGTACTTTAACACTAAAGATGCAAGCTTTTTTAATATATATATATATGTGTGGTAGGATTGTATCAACAACAGCAGAAACACAAGGATCATCTAATCACTCAAATTCACTAATTTTGGCATAATATAAAGCATGCTTCTGTAGAAAAAATGGGTTTCAAGACATACATCTTATAAAACTTCTTCAAAGCTCCATCTCCAGCTGCTATCTTCTCCATATCTTGTTGTAGACCACATCAAGATCTTCCCCACTATTCTCTTGGTGCTCTAGATTGAGTTGTGGGACTCAAACAAGCTTGAATCAAGAGATGAAGGAGAAAAGCTCACTACAGCAACCTTGTTGAAGAACCATTCTTCAAACCGATTTTTCTCTCAAAATTTTGTAGATTGCATGCCCGATTTTCACTTCAATCTTCTCATTATATTGCAGATCAACATGCAAAGAGAAGAGTTGCATGAGTTGCAGCTCATGCTTGGAGAAGACAAAGGTAAGAAGTTACTTCATGTGTGAGCTACTTCAAAGATGGATAATAGAAAAACCCATTTTTCCATTTTGTGTTTTTGTTTTTCAATTTTCCAATTTTATCTAAAAATAAAATTTTGATTTAAAAAATCTATTTGATTTTAAAAATGAAAAATTAATTAATTTCATAAATTAATTATTAAATAAAACTTAATTAATTTAATATCAAATATTAAATTAATTTTAACACATATCCATCTTTATATATTTAAATATATAAATTCTCTTATTTTGTTTAATTCTAAAATTAAACATAATTATATCTCATATAATTACTAGTTCCCTTAATTATAATTTGAACGTTTCAAATTAACTTATCACGCCATTACGAGCTAGTAGGTCGCGAACCTATAGATCATGGGCTCCAACGATCCGAGATTAATCGGCTAAACTTATTAGACCAAATTAATCCCCATTCGTTAACTAATGGGTCACTCCACTAAAGCCCATAATTGCACTCCCCTCACTGTAGATATATTATGTCAACATAATTTAACCATAATACTCTTTATAGGTTGTTCGTAATAACGGCTGGGAAATATCTGTTTTAACCCCGAGATTATGTCTTATTCCTCAAGTCTTCTCTAATGAATAATGGTTTGTGATCCAATCATCTAACCAAACTCTCTCAGCCCAGTGAGAGGGTGGTGCCCCTTGTTCAAGACCTGGATTCAGTACTTGAGAGAACAATCTCTCTACTATCTCTAAAAGCGGGTAGGCGTGAACTCCGTCTTGCACTCTATGTCCCCAGCTATTTATCCGGTCTTACCCCTGAAATGAGAGTCTTATTGAGCTGGCGCTGTTGAGCCAACCCTCAACTATGCAAATCTAAGGGCAATCCCGAATAAACAGGAGTTCATAGTTAGCTCAAGATTAAGGTCGAGTTACCTAGGTCATCTAGGTGAAATAGTCAGTCTTAAAAAGTAAACAGCGTTATAAAGTAAGAGTGACTTATTTCTTAATCCTGATCTTATGCAAACTCATTGCATAGGACGACCCCACTCCTCATGTCATAACATGTACGAATTAGGATCACATCGTATGCAGTACTTTACAACTCTTTGTAACAACTACAGAGTAGCCACATCCAATGGTGTTACTAGAATAAGGTATCTAACCTCATTCATGTACCATAGATCATTTTGACTATTTACTCGAACCCGATCTACTCTTATGTCTCCACATAATGTTCAAGTACTCATACAATAGTCATGGGTTTTAGTTTATTGGATTTAGACTTTCATACAATTTATGAGATCAATAACAAGTATATTGATAATAGAGGTTTAAAATTTCCATCCTATATATTATTTAATGAAAAAAACAACTTTTACTTAAAAAAAATTGTCAATCTGAACATAGTTCATCAAGATACTTACACTTATGGGAGGTGAATTCATATTTATTGACCTATAAAAGGGTCATCATTGTTACACCAATCTGTCACATTACATCACAGCTGAACCATAACATGAATTTGATGGGCCTTCCCAGCCTCCAGCTCTTTGTTAAAGATGGCCTTAGGCCCAAATCTAAAGAACTCTCCAACAAGTGAAATAACTTTTTTTTAAGATTCATTTTGAGAAAATAGTAGGATGTTTTTAGATTATGAAAAATAGCCAAATGAATTTGAATTTAACTAATTACTAATTATTAGATTACAAAAATACCCCAAATAGTATTTATAATTAATTTATTCCAAAAATACATATTTTTAAAAAATGATAATAACCTAGATTCTATTAATATTTAAGATAGATTTTATTTGAAGAAAGTAAGATATGATTCAAACTCGTAACAAACTAAAATGTGATCTAAACATTTCAAATTAAAGAATTGGCCTAACGACATCAAACATATCTGACGATTGAGATCATAATTACACTATAATTCTTTAAGATTAAAATATAGAAACCTCATTCGAAATCCAAGCCGAAGAAACTCGCAATTGCAAAGTAAGATTGGTTAGAAAAAAAGATTAATTACAGTGTAATTCTTCTCCATAAGTTTTTTTTTTTTCAATTTTTCTAGAAATCTAAAACATTGAGATCATAGATAAACTTAAGGAGATACAATCATACAATATATGGATGTGACATCGCAAAATTTAAAAAAAAAATTGTGGACCATGGGTATTTTGAATGAAATTTCGAGCACAAGGGTTGTCTATGGCAATATTAGCACTTATGAGGAGGACATTTATAAAGTTGAGAAGAAGAAAATCGAATCTGCAGTTAGATCCTCGATTAGTCCCTATACCTCCATTCTCTAATAGTGCTCTCTACAAGGTATCATTCTACTTACCATAAAAAAACTTGAAAAGCCATAGTAAGATTTTAAAAAAAAAAAAAAAAAATCAACAAAAGGTTATGGATGCTTATTTGGAAAAACAACAAACCAAAAACGAGAAAGTTATGGATGCTTATTTGAAATTGAGGGGAAAAAAGCAACCAAACAAAAAATAGGATAATCAATTTTTAAAAAAAATCAAAATTTCAATTAAAATAAGCATTTATGATTTCAAACTATTATAGATATAAAAAAGCAAAAGAAATAAGACAAAGTGATATAGAATATTAAAACTAGAAAAGGCAAAAATAGGTTAAAGGAGGAAAAAACTAAAAATAATTAGATTATTTGAGATTATTTGATATTTAAAAATAAAAAAATAAAAAAAAAATATGGGAATGAAACGAAATAATTAGATAAATTCATAATTGAAATAAAGATTCGATCAAAATTCAAGATTCAAACGAACTGATCTCGATTTTTTTGGTAAAGTTAGATTCTATTTATTATCAAATCTATAACCAATAAGATTTAAAAACATTTTATTTACGGATTATGGAGGGTATTTTGGAATTTTGAGAAAGTCTCATCACCTAGAAAATGGTCAGTTTGCTAAATATTTCAAGTTTGAAAGCCTAGCTCTATGTAGTCCTAATATGAGTGTTGCATTTACTAAAAAAAATTACAAAATTACCTTGAGTAACTATATACTTTGGCAAACTAAAGTATATAATTGCAAATATTTGATATATATGATTATTGCAAATATTTTCTACAAATAATATAGATTTGGACTTTTATGAGAATAAAATGTATTTTGACAACCAATGTTTTCATTTGGTATATATTTCTATAAATCAGAATTTTGACATAATTTAAGAGACTTATCAATATTTTAAAATATTGACAAAATAAGAAGTATATTAACAAAATGTTACTCAGGTAAACAAAAGTATAGACTAACATTGAACTTAGATATTAATATAATGAGTTTTTCTTGAACATTGATAAATAGATATTTAGAGGATAATGTACATCTACATATTTTCAAGAGTGACTCACCAATTTTTCTATTTTTTTTTTTAACCACTAACATAGCAAAAGAAAAGTCACGAATTAATTGTGGATGATTAATTTCAAAAATTAATTTTAATTAATTCTAAAATCGTTTTTAAAATTAATTTCAAAACAGCTTTTTGTTTTTTAGAAACCGATCTTACATTTCCTTAAATAGCTCTTAGCTTTGAAAAGAATGTGATAGAGCAATTTTTTTCTTTCTCATTCATACGTTTTTCCTCTATATCTACTGTTTTCTAAGCATAATTTTCATTGATTCCAATCCATTTTCTGGTAAGTGCACGCCTGAAATTGGAAGTTATGTTAATCTTGGGGAGCAATCGGTACAACGATTAACACCGAGGTTGCGTTGTAATTGCTTTCAAAATAGTAGTTCTTTCACAACGCAACAACTTTTTGACATCCACTATATACTATGTATATAGAGTAAGACTAGTTGCCGATTCCTTCCTACCTTGATCGTATATATGTCAAGTAAGTTGTGTTGTTTATCTTATACATACTTTCTATCCTATAACAATTATTTTCTCAAACGTTTTACATATCCAAAAAAAAATCAGTCTCGTTTTCTAAAGCTATTATTTTTTTAAAAAACGAGAATTGAGATTGTGAGATGGCCAATTATGCATCGATATCTCAAAAATTAAGTTGTCTTGCTTTGCTCAAAGTCGAGAGCAAATGCTACACAACTATTTTCGAGCATGTTTGGGAGTGATTTTAAAATCGACAAAATCACTTTTGTCATTTTAAAAATCACTTGAAAATACACTTTTAATCCCTCAAAATTAATTTAGTTTTCAATTTTACACTTTTAAATACAAATTTCATATCATCAAAATTAGTTATGAAAGATTAAAAACATGTTTTACGATGATTTTGAAAAAAGTCAAAAATGATTTTAGCCATTTTAAAATCATTCCCAAACATGGTATAACTTTCGAAAAGTATAATTGTGACACTAAACATTCCGAGATGGTTTTACTTTTTTAATAGTTTGCTAAAAGAACCATACCAACCCAATATCATCATCTTTCTCATTTTTAATGAATGTAAACTTAATAATTATTATCTTAAACATCCAACCAAGTATTGAACTTTGGGTCACAGAATATTTAGAAGTGAGATTACCAATGATAGAAGAAAAGAAAAAAGAAAAGTGTTGAGATTTGACCAAATTTTTACGACCATTAGACAACATTAGAAAAACCATATGACATCTCGAAAATGAATTCTTAAAAAAACAGCCAACGAAGCTCATTTAATGTTTGGCATTGGAAGCCTCATGTTTTTCCTTCTAAGGCGGTGAAGATGTCTGTTTTTCTTCCTTAATCTACACTTTTTCCATTTCTAATTTTCTTTTTAAACAAAAAACATCACACAAACCCAAAAGAAAATTAGTAAAAAAAAATGTTTTCTTTTTCCCTTTAATAACATTTCTCATCTTCATCAAAACTTTACTAGGGTTTTACAACATGATGATGACAAAGTTGACATTAATTAGGGGCACTTTGTCCAAAACTATCTTGTTTTGCCTTTGGACAAACCCTTCAATTATTTATTTTTACTTTGTTATTTCCCAATGCCCCTCCTTTTAGCAAAATTGTTATATATATTAGCTCAAACCCTAATTTTGTATATAAAATTCATGGTATTTTCTTTTGATTATTGGATCTAAAGGAATCTTTTGTAATTATCACTTGCATGCCCCTTTTTATTCTCTCTCTTTTTTTTTCTACATTTTTGGTGATGAGAATATGATCTTAAGCTTTAGTTTCTATTTGATTTATTTATTTTTATTAAAAAATTCATCCTTATCATTTTTCTTTGTCAAGTTTACCAAATGTTATGTCTCTTTGGCTTAGATTTTTAAGATATTATTTTAATCTAAAAGAAAAAAAAAATGTAGTTAAGACCAATGTTGTTTTGGATGAAAAATAGATAATATTATTTAACCATAAATTACTCGATACCCTAGTTTGTTCATTTGTTCATTTATTCATAAATAACTTACTACTCATTCATTGATTATACAATTCTATTCCTCGATCTTTTTTCTTTTTAACAAGATATCAAAGGTAGAGGGATCAAGATATCTCACCTATGTTGACACGTCCTTAACACTCTAATCACATCCGGACACCAAAAGAAGATGTATTGATCAACAAAAATGATATATAGAAGGGAATTGGAGGAAAACTCAAAGAGTTGATAGTACAACAGAGAAAGACTTGAGAAAAGTCTTCCAATTCAATGTAATAGTAGCAACATCATCATTACAGAAAATAATATATATAGTACACCAAAGAGCAGTCAAGTATATGATATCATCCCAGAAATATGTGTGGAAGATTGTTTTGTGTTTTGAAATGTACGGTTATTATGCTCCAAAGCTAGTCTCAATCAAATTTCATTATCCAATTTTACAGGATAGTAGCAACATTCATTATGCAATTCTCAACACCATATCCTTTTGGTTCAAAATCTTTCACATCTACCCACTTTAATTTCTTCATACTAATATAGTATTGGGCACATTTTAAGTAAAAAATAGGTCTACAATTGAAATTAATTGGATGAATCAAAACTTGAATATAGAATAAGTGGGTACACATACATTTTTCTTGAAGTTTCATTTGATTCTTTTAGTTCAACAATTATCGTACATGATCGAATTATCAATCTTTGAAATGATAATCGTTGTCTTATTGACTATATGTTCGGATTAGAAGTTACTCTTGATCTCTCTCCATCGTCATTTTTAGGAATGTCCTAAGAAATATATTATTAGCTAGGTTATTGCCCTAGTTGTAAAGAATTGAAAAACCATTGTAATTAATGTATGTAAAACGATTGCTTCAATGAGAGACCAACATACAATGAAGCAAAAGCTAGGTGTTGGGTTTTGTAATTAGAACAATAAAAGAGAGAAAATTAAAGGCCTTAGAATCATGTGAGAAGCAATAAATGCAATAGACTTTGGGGTTCTACAAAACTCCTACAACTTTCAATAACACACAACACATTAGCAATATTAATTAATAATAATAATAATATTGGTTATTCCAAAAATGGGATTCATTTGTAATAACAAAACCAAAAAATCATTAATGTCTTGTCAGAATGACATTAAATTGTGTGGGTTTTGTAGGGTTTTATAATTTCATGTCATTTTTTCTTCATACCCTTTTGAAATCTCACATGTTTTTAAAATACATTTTGTTTTCTCTGCATTGCTAAGATGGGATTTGGCAGCTGCTTTAAGCATCTTTCAATTTCTTTATTGATGGTAGGCCAGTTATGGATATGATTTAATTGATTGTACATAAAGACATGTGAGATTTGAGCATAGGGTTTATGCTAGAGGAATTTTTTTTAAATACCTTATTGTAATTTATTGTTTAATTAATGATATGTCTGAGATTTGGTTTGGAATCATGTTGTTATGAGTTGTCCAAATGTACCATTTACTCATGCTTTATTATTATTATTATTTTTAATTATGTCTTCACTATAGTTTTAACTTTCTCAATGTTTTATAAAATAATACAAATTTGTTGCGATAGTGAATAGATTTTATTCATTACAAGAACGAGGATGAAATCATCGACTTTTAAAATGGTAAATGGTGTCTTATCCATTCAGTTAGGTTTAAGTTAGCATGCCAATAATGTGCATGGTGTGATATTGATTTGGTTCACTGTTCATAATTCTTTTAATCTAAAATTACTTTATTGCCCTTGAGTTTTGAGGATATGATTTCCATCTTGTCTCTTTAAGTTTTAAATTATTATGTTTTGTTATAATTAATTAGGTTTATATGTCACAGTTACATTTTTATTCATGAATTTTGAGTTTAATTATTCTTTTTGTGCTAAGTTTTAAAATGTTACATTTTTACTCTTAAAACTTGAATTTAGTTTCAATATTTAGTCTTAGGTATTTATTTCTTATTTAAAAGTATTAAATTAATTTCATTAATTTTTTATCACTATTAAAAATAATCAAAATTTTTCACATCTTAATTATTTTATAGTAATTAATTAATTTAGATTAATTAACTGAATAAATAACTAAATTTGAGCATTAATAAAAATGGGTAAATTTTTAAAATCTAAAACTTTTAAGACTAAATAAAAACGAATTAAACTCAAAACTTAAGGATAAAAATGTAACCAATATTTTGAAACTTTGGGACCATATAGAAACTAAATTCAAAATAGATTAAAATGTATGTAACAAATTGAAACCTATAAACCAAATATATCAAATTGACATAATCATGGAAGTAGGTATAGAAACAAAATATGGGAGTGTTTCAACATCAGGATTTCAAGAACCGGTGTTAAATAACTTAACTTCAATAATATTCACTACTGGAGTTTACACATTTATCGAGGACTCCATCTTTTCTTCTCTCTTTTGCATAGTTATCAAGAAACTTCATCTTACAACTCTACACCCTAAAACACATTCCTAACTTTAACATAGACTTCATAACATAACTCAGCATCACAAACACCGCCTATGTGTTTTAACGTTTATTGAATTTAAATGCAGAATGTTAATAAAAGATGGTAATATATGTTAAGATTAGTTATGCTCACTCGACATGTGTAATATATATTTGTTGTTAAGTATATATATGTTTGGGCCTTCTAGTTCCTCTTAATATAAAGGTTAATCCAATAATTTTTTTTCTTAATTTAACAACATGATAAGTAGAGGTCTATTCAAATATTTGACCTCTCAATTTTAAGGTACATATTTTATATTTGTTGAGTTATACATTTATTAAAGGTGAGATGAAGAAAACAATGAGGAGACTAATGGTTGGAAAAGTGAATAGGGAGGAAAAATAGAGGAAAATAATATTTAAATATTAATGATGGTTAATTCAATAAATTTTAGGGAAATTCTTATAAATAGAAAAATTCTAAAAATATTTACACTTTATAGCAAAAGTTCCAAAGTTCCAAAAGTGCTTTATATTTTTAGGTAAGTGTAAATATTTTTAAATATTTTTTATTTTTAAAAATACCTCTAAATTTAATTTACCACATTATAACAAAATATTCTAAAATAATGACTAGTTATTGCCCTATAGTTACAAAGATAATTTTCCCATATAAGAAAAAATATCAAATTATTTAAAGAAATAACAAAAAAAAACTGTCTATTAGTGATAGGCTTTTACCAGTTTCTATCAAAGAAGAATAAAATTTTGCTATTTTGTGTAAATAATTTACCTTATTATTCTATTTTTGAAAATCCTCTAATCGTAATTTAATTATTTAAGATATTATATCCTTTACATTAAAAATAATAATAATAATAATAAGTTAGAGGTTGGAATTTTACTAATACATATTGTTGAATTAGAAAAAAAAATGAGGATTAAAAATAATTGGAAAAGTAAAAAAAAAATGAGGGTTAAAAATAATTAGAAAAATAATTTTACATGATCGTGGAAAAGTAAGACAGAGAATTTATTGTCCAACAAACCTTTGGAACTTTTAATAAGCATAGTTCAAATTGATAGCATTATCAAAAAGGAGTGACTTTTTTAAGTTACTTTGACTAAGATTTTAAAAACTAAATATTAAACAAAGTACATTAATTTAAAATAATAATAACAACAACAAAGGCAAAATTAAAATGAAATTAATATGTGACTAACTTTAAATATTATATTTTAACTTTTAATTCTATGGTTTGTGAATTGGAAAAAGGGTCAAAATATGTAGATTATATATTAAACCTAAATTTGAATATAAAATTTATATATGTTAAACATAAATTTGTTTAATTGCTATTAAATATAAAATTTAATAGTTTAGACATCTATTAAACAATATAATTAAAAGTTTAGAGAGTTATTATATATATTTATAAATTGAAAGATCTATTAGTTACATTCCAATTACCAATATGCATACAAAGCGTCGAAAGAAAAAAGTTATAGTATTCTCTCCTAATATGTACTTTATATGTTTAATGTTAGATTTTTCGTTTCATGAAAAGTTATTCAATATTATTCGACCCTATAAAATTATACAAGATGCTGATGTATGATAATCAATTGATGGGAGTACTCCATTTATCCACACTATAAATTTGTTTTTATAAATATTCATTGACTACTCTTTAATATTTGTAGTACCACCTTATTTTCAAAAGCATGCTGATGTGACACACAATAAATGAGAAAAGGTGCGAAAATTTGTTCGCACCTCTAAAATTTTTTCGAGTAGAATTCATACTACGATAGTATAAGAAATTTTCATATACTGATGTGACACACAATAAATGACCCACACTAATATGACAGACAATAAATTTTTGTATACTACGTAATATGACCCTATAAAAGTATGCTAATGTGACACACAATAAATATTCGTACATACTCCATTTACCCACACTATAAATTTGTCTTCATAAATATTCGTTGACTACTCTTTAATATTTTTAGTACCACCTTATTTTCAAAAGCATGTTGATGTGGCACACAAAAAATGAAAAAAAGGTATAAACATTTCTTCGAGTAGAATCCATTGCACGATAGTATAAGAAATTTTCTGGGTCAAAAGTGGATTTTTTTTTTTCTTTTCAAATTTGATTCACTAATATCTAAAGAAACAAAGTTGCAAACATCAATGCTTCTATTTCCCTTTCCTCAAGGCTACTAAATATTTCTTTAAATAATTTTCTCACAAAAGGATTATTTTCCTTTCTTTTTTTTTTTCTTTTTGTTTGTTTGTTTGTGATCTCATGATAGATATGAATTGTATCATATTTGATTGGGTCAACTTCACGAGGACTGATTTTTTCTTTCTTTACCTAATAAGCACTTGGATTAAACTACAAATTCCAAGAAAGAGAGAGATTTTCAAGCATATTTGATTTGGGTTTATTACAATTTTTTATTTTGAAGTACAACATTTTAATTTAATTGCTTTACATAGTTTTAAATTCTCCAATTTCATATATAAAATAGACACTTGATATAATTATAAAGCTAAAATAATTGGCATTTCTTCTATAAAAAAACAATTTGTATAGTCTTCTACATTCAAGACAAAAGAATATTGTTGGTGTTTGGACATAAAACAAATGTTTATGGAGTTTCAAGTGGCATTTTAACTAGAAATTCATTGCATGAACCCACTTTATTTCTATTATCATGAAAAAGCCCTTAGAAGAAACAACCTCTTTTTTTTTTTTTTTTTTTTTTTGCATATTTTGAATATGTCAACTAATTTGTATTTTTACATAAATATGTGAGATGTTATAGTCTTTTTTTCTAATTTATTGTATTTTTCTGATTTTGGAAATCTAGAGAAATGGATTTATTGTAAATTTATTAGACTATTTATTCTTTATTTTGTTACCAAATCATATTTTGCCCCCACCCACTAACCGAATCGACCTTAGGATCTCTTTAATAAATGATGGGAAAAAAGAAGCAATGCATAATAATTTTTTTTCTTATTACAATATGAACAAGGAGGTTTAAATTATAAATATATGTAGGTTGAGCTATGATTGATATGTTTAAGAAATTTTAAAACTTTAAACCATATATTATATGTATATGGGGTTCAAAAATAGAAAAATGGAAACTATTTATACAAAATAACAAAATTTAATCTTCTTTGATAGAGACTGACAGAAGTCTATCAGTATCTATTAATGATAAAAACGGATAGAAATCTATCATTGATACTATGTGATAGACGTAGATAAAACTCACTCTTTTCAATAGTATCATGTTTTGTACATTTTATAAGTTTTATTAATACAATAGCTACGGGATAAATAAGACCAAATTCACAAATTTCATAGCAACAAAATTGTTTTAATATCATCTTTCTTTGAAATCTTATAAATTTTGTACCATACATATGTTATATAATTCATTGAAAGTATATGAGATTTTTTTTTTTTTTTTTGAAGAAGTCTTGAAATGAAAACTTATTAGATTGTAAAATTACATTACTTTTCAAGTTTAAGGTCAAGATTATACTGCAACATCTATCTAAATTTGACGTGTAATTTGATAAGTTTGAAATTTTATAGATGGATTCAGAAGTAAAAATAGAATTTTCCCCCTTAAAAAATTGTAAATAACAATGTTGGTAAAAATAATAAATGAAAAACCCAAAAAATAAAAACAGTAATAGACAATAAATGAACTAATTAAAAAAATAGAGACAAAAATTTTAATGGTAAACCAACAATAACGTAGTTCAACTGACATAGTGTTCATTCAATTCCCCCTTCCCACACATTAATTACAATACCTTTGCAAAAATATTTTAATGGTAAAAGAAAAACTAAACAAGTCATATGATTCAATGAGCACATCTCAACTAATATAAAACTTTCCTATCTTTTTTATAGTTAGAGGTTTAATTTTTCCACTAATATATTATTGAAAAAATATTATGTAGCTAGAAAAACCAACTAAACTAAACATTATATATAAATATTTGAAAAATGAAGATTAAATAATATCCATGACATTTTAATATGTATTTTAATGGAAAAATATCATTTTAGTTTAGTTTCTATTTGATCCCTAGATTCCAAAATGTTTTAGTTTTAGTCCTTAAGTTTTGAATTTGATTTCAACTTTAGCCCTTAGATTTTAAAATGTAACAATTTTACCTTTGAAGTTTGAATTTTATTTTAGTTTGGTTTTTGAGTTTCAAAATTTATCCTTTTAATATCAAACTTTCACTAAATACTCAATTTCAGTCTATAGTGTGTTAATGTCTATAATTAATTTAAAATAATTAAAATTATTTAAGTTTCACTAATTTTCATCACTATTAAAATTAATTTTAGATTTCACTTCATAATTATTTAAAATTAATCAATAAATATTGATACCAAAAATTAAAATTGAGTATTCAATGAAAAATGTAAGTGACAGTGTCAATCTTTAACTTAAAGATTCAAAACAAAATTCAAATCTTAAGAGTAAAATTGTAATATTTTAAAACTAAAGATTAAATTAAAATTTAAATTAAAAAAAAAAGACTAAAGGTATAATATTTTGAATGGTAAAACCAAATCTAAATTAGAAACAAAAACCTATTGGCTAAAAAAATGTATTTAGCCTTTAATTTATAATTCTTGAATGTGTATATATAAACAAATGGACGATGCTAATTTGACTGTCAGTTTGAGGAAATCAATGAAAAAACGATTTGTAGTCAAACAATGAATTCTATTAGAAAAAAGAGATTTTTTTTCGTTTTTTTCATTTTTTTTTTTTTTTTTTTGTTTTTTGCTATTTTTCAAAATGAATCTTCAAAATTTACTATTTGTGTTTTGTGGGATTTTTTCCCTTTAAATTTAATATAAAAAAGAAAAAAGAAAAAAGAAAAAAAAAGAAGAAGAAGAAGAAAAATGGAGAAAACAAAACAAACATTCATATCAAGTAATTTCTCTTTGGATTTCAAGCTAGAGAAAAGTAGAGTGTTCTTTTAAATGATTATAAAAATTGAAGCTTTTTTAGTTTTTCTAATTTTTTCTAGATAAAATGTTCTCGATTCAATCTTATAGAAATTTTGACTTTTTATAATTTTATGTGTCATTAACATCATTCTCTTGAACTTTTATAAATGCAACAATAGTTAAATCTTTTTAACTTTATCGAATAATTTTTATTAAAAAAATTAACAAAAGAACTAAGCATATGAAAGATAGAGAGAAATAAATTGTCATATTTGAATCTAAGAAAAAGAGGAAGCGAAACAAAATTGGTTATGCTATTGCAGCTTTGGCATCTTCTCAAGATTGTTCTTTTGATTTAGAAAGAGATTTTTTACCGACAGTATTATCTATTTCATTCTTGATGAGTAGTATCAGGAGTACTAGGCAGTTGTAGCCGCTGTTTGCTTAATGTACTACGTTTGTCTCGAGAAAAAAAAAGGTTGAATCTTCACAATCCAAAGTACAATCTTCACAATTTGTTGTTAGATCGAAGAAAATTGCTCTTTAAAATATTTCTTTGAATCTTGTATTTTTACTTTTGTTCATCGTTTTTGTAATTCCTTTGTCGATGCTATTGCAAAATTTGGAAAGAATAGGGATGAGAGTTGTGAATGAAGAATTTGTTTCTCCCTGTTTTCTTTCATGTTACAGCGAAAGATTAGAATAATTTTTTGTCCATCAAGACATAATATTATCGAGATATTTGTTTTCAAAAAAGTACAACAACAACTATTTGAGAAGTCAATCTTTTAACATCCTAACTAAAGTAATATAATAAAGCTAGCCACATTTTTTTTAGCTGATGTTTTCTAAATATCTTTAAAATAAATTGAACGTGAGTTTAACACGATTTCTAAAAAAAATATTTTTAATTAATTAAATACACATTTTAAACCTTCATAATATATTTATAGTAAAAAGTCATTTCAAAATTCTCAAAATAAATAAATAAACTTCAAGAAAATCCTTTTAGAATAAGAAAAAAATTTCATAATGTGAAGTAACAAAGTCCCAACTAAAAACAAATTTCTTGAAAATAATTTCAAGCTCCCTTAAAAAAGTCAAAAACAAAGAAAAAATATTAGTAAAACAAAGCAAAAGACCATTATAAGAAATTCCATTTTTTGTTTCTTTTTAGCAAATAGTTCCTAAATTTGTAACTTCTTAAAACTTTCTACCATTTCAAAATCAAACCATATCCAAGAAAAAAAAAAAGACTTAGAAAAAACCAATAAATAATGAAGAAACAAACTAAATAACCCCTCCCCTACAAAAAAAAAATAATAATAATAAATAAATAAAAATGAGAATCTCTAAACTCTAATCTTAACAAATGAAGCTCATAAAATTCACGTATTCAATTTCCTCCTCTTCATGACAACAACTATTCTACTTTTTTTTATTAAAAAAGATAAAACAAGAAATAAGAAACAGAAAACAAATAATTCTCACTTTCATTACCGAATAGATCAAGATCATATTGTTCCAAATCGAAGAAAATTAGAACGTGGAAGCCATATATACCAAAAAAAAAAAAAAATTATATGATATAAAATATATTATTGTACTAATTGGGTTGCTTTTATACTAAGGCTAGGGTGGCGGTCAACCATTGCTGCTAGTTTAAGTCAACCACATCATTCTCTTTCAACTACTATACTTGAGAGAGCAACATTATTAATATTATGAACCAAACATGAAATATATATTATTTTTATACATATAGCTTATGTTATAGATCAATAAATTTAAGCTTATTGATTAAGTGAATGTCAAACATGGCTTGGGGTTAATGGTTTTAGGTATATTTCTATTTTCTATAAAGTCGTTATTATTATCTTTTGGATAAAATATCTTTTTGATTCTTAGGTTTTGCTATAGTTTCTATTTGGTTCCTAGATTTTCAAATGTTACACATTTGGTCTTTAGATTTTGAGTTTTGTTTCAGTTTAGTCTTTAAATTTCAAAATGTTATAATTTTACCCTTGAGATTTGAGTTTTGTTTCAATTTGTTCCACGTTTCAAGATTTTACATTTTTTAACCTCAATTTTTTTCCATTATTGATGCCAATTTCTATTAAAATAATTAGAAATTATTATGAAGTGAAATTTTGAATTTTATTTTAAAAGTGATAAAAAATAGTGAAACTTAATTAATTATAATTCTTTTAATGATTTTTAATTTATTAACATAAATTAATACTAAAGGCAAAAAATGAGTATTTAGTGAATGATCGAGTTGAAAAGTGTAAATCGTGAAATATAATGACCAAATTGAACAAAACTCAAATGTCAAGAGTAAAATTGAATATTTTGAAACTTAAGGACTAAATTGAAATCAAACTCAAAGCTTAAAGACTAAGTGTGTAACATTTTGAAACCTAAGGACTAAATAGAACTAGATCCAAAATTTAAGGACGAAAAATGTATTTTTTTAATTGAGAAGAAAAATGGGAACTAGCTCAAGGGCTTGTTTGTATGTTTGTTTTTTTTCTTAGTTGTGTTAATCTTGTTTTGGCCAATAGTAGGGTATGCACTAAATGAGCAAAAACCCAACTCAAATTCTTTGGCTTGAGTCAAAACCTAATGTATTAATAATAGATTAAGAAATATTTTTAGTTCTGAATTTTCATAAAAGTAAGGTTTAAAATGCGGATAAACAAACTAATTCTTTATGTCGATGTTGAATCTATGAACTCTATGTGTAAATATCGATGAAAATATCGACATGTTGTCCTTAAACTTTAATATATATAACAATTTAGTCCATTTGTACTTTCAAATTTGTAATAATATAGTCTTTATAGAAATTAATACGGGACAATTTAGTCTCTATATATCTAAATTTGTACTTCTTTATTCCTAACTATGAAAATTCTCACCAAAATTAATTGTTAATTTTTCTTCACAATTTAAGTATTGTATTTATAAAAATATTTGGTCCCTGTAATCAATTTATCAATCTAATAGGAAGAAATTTCATTATTAAGAGTAACAGATATTTTTCGTGATAGGAACTAAACCACTATAAATTTCATAAAATATACATGGAATATAAAAAATTTAAAAATGAGGGGGAAGTTGGTAAATGTCTTATTGAATAAAAATAATTAAGGATTTACAAATTTAAAGAGAAAGTCAAACATTATATTAATTGAATGGGAATAAATGTCAAAGAAGCAAAATAAAAATGATATAAACCATGCTTTTTCAGCCGACTCCTTCGACATATATTATGGTTTGAAATTTTTTTTCTTCTTGAAGGACTACATGAATACAATTTTTTTTAGTATAGATTAATTGTTATATATATATTATTTTTAGGGAGATATCAATAAATATTTATTTACTTATTTTAGTTCGGATAAAGAATTCGAATATTCAACTTTTTAATCAAGAATATATATTTTATATAAGTTGAGTTCGTTTATTTTTACATAAAAATCAATATTTTCGATTTTGATATTTAACTCCGAATTATATTCACATTTACCATTATGTCCTTGAAAATCATGGGAGATGGAAAAAACAAACCTAGGAAGAAAGAAGGGAGTAATTGCCTTCTGTCTTAGATTTAAAATATCAAAGATTACCCTTTAATTTGTCTATTAAATTTTTAGATTTAAATATAAATATAATGTTTGAAAATTTTTAGCTGTTCCCAGAAGAGAGAATAATTTTGACATTTCTATATAAATGAGAGCACATGCTAATTAATAATTTTTTTTTTAGCTTTTTGGGTGGGAAATTCAAACTCACCATCTCATAAACATAAAGTATATATATCTTAACTATCAAGCTATAATTTTAGCTATGACTTGCTCGGTTATAGATCAAAATATTATTTTTGTTTCCATAATTTGAATTTGTTTCATTTTAATCTTTGTATTTTTAATTGTCCAATTTTAATCTTTATACTTTCAATGAATCTTAAAATTAAATATTCTTTTAGTTCGTGTATTTTGAATTTTATTTTATTTTGGTATTTGTACTTTCAATTGTCCAAATTTAATCTTTATACTTCTAATAAATCTTAAAATTAGTCCCTATTGTAACGGGTGAATTTGGACTCGAAGAAATAGGCCAAATTTTAGCATCAACTCCTGTTGTTAGTCTTTTGTTGATTTTTTCTCAAATATTTTGGACTCTTTGAACATTATCTTTATATGAATTGTGAATATATATTCACATAGCCACGTTTTTTACATAGAATTATTATTATTATTATTATTATTATTATTATTTAACTGATTTTAAAAAGTTAAATTTGAATGATTAAAGCTAAGATTTATTAAAAGTATTAGGACTAAATTTAATATGTATTAAAATATTAAGACTAAAATTAAACAATTGAAAGTATAGACATCATCAAAATATATATAAAATTAAGATGATCTTTTTTTTTTCCTCGAGAACTCCATAAAAATAGATCATCTCTCATTCTAGAAATTACCATGAGGGAGAGAGAGCATGTTTCATGCAAAAAGTCACAAAAAAGACCATTTTATATTTAAATTAATACTTTTTAATGTTTGAATTAAAAAATTAAAAAAAATAAAATTAATTTTATTATTATTAAAAAAAAGGAGATTATACTAGAAGCTACTCTGGACTAATTTTCAAGCAAATTACTTACGAACCCACCGAAAAACCTAATTAACCACAATAATAATAATAATAATAATAATAACGACAAAAGAAAACAATCACATGTTCAAATCTTACCTGCTTGATGGACAACGTTCGTCTCGATAAAAATAGATGATTCGATTCTTACTACCTAAAAAATAAAGTGAAAATAATTTTTAGTATCAAAAGTTTTGGGTTTAATTTTGGTTGGATCTTTTAAATTTTAAATGTTATAATTTTAGTTCTCAAATTTTGAAGTTGGTTTTAATTTAGTCCATAAATTTTAAAATATTATAATTTTACTTAAAATTGAGTTTCATTTTAATTATGTCCATAGGGTTCAAGATCTATACTTTTAACCTTAGTTTTTTTCTTTTTCTAAATATTTAATTTTTTTGTACTTGATATTAATGTCTTACTTAATTTAAAACAATTATGACGTAAAATTGTAAATTTAATTTTAATGGTGATGAAAAATAGTGGAACTTAATTAATTACATTTCTTTTAAATTAACTAATAGACATTATCACTAAAGACGAAAAGTGAGTATTTAGTGAAAAATCAATATTAAAAATGTAAACTGTAAAACTTAGGGACAAAATTGAGACAAAACTCAAATCTCAAGGTTGAAACTGTAACATCAAACCTTTGGACTAAATTGAAACTAAACTCAAAACTTAAGAACTAAAAGTGTAATATTTTGAAACTTAAGAACCAAATAGAAACTAGATCCAAAATTTAGATATCAAAAAGGTATTTTTTCCAAAAATAAAAATAAATATAAAAGAAGAATTGATTACTCATTTAGTCCCTAAATTTTGAAATTTATATTAATTTGGTTGTTGAACTAATACAAACTTTATTTTGTTTTCAATAGGTTCTTGAATTTTTAATTTTGTATCTAATAAGTTATTGACCTATTCTACATTTTTTTCAAGTCAAAGAAGCTACTAACACAAAATTGAAAGTCTTAATTTGGTACCAATACACATAAAATTTAATTTTGAATCTTATTGATGAATTAATTTTTAAAATTAATAATAATCTACAAACTTATTGGCGAGATACACGAACTAAAGTTGCTATACTTAATTATGATCTCCATAAATAGAAAGCCTTTTGAGTGTACCCAAACTTAAGTAAAATCATGAGAGTTTATGTTTAAGTGAACAATTTCATATTAATTATAGAGATAGGTAGAGGTTACATTGTCCTTATCAATTGATATTAGAGCCTCCCATATTCCACATTGCACATGAAACCCATAGATCAAATAAAAAAAGTACTTGTAGCAACCAAGTAATAACTCTATCAAGCTAGCTCATATTTGTTATCGTGCTCGAGCTCTATTTTGACATTAATCGAGATGAAAGTATGTGCTTCGAGATGAAGACCAAATTAACCTGGAATGAGCAAGATATGCTTTGGGATGAAGAGCAAGCTCTCATGATTTGAGAGTAGACGAATTTCTTTTCGAGAGTTTATGTCCAAAATGGACACTATCATGTCATTATAGAGAGAGGTAGAGATTTCGTTGTCTTTAATAAGAGACTAATAGGTAGCGTTAGACGCTCGAGGAGAGAATATTAAAAGTATTTTTAAATATGTATTTAGTAGTTAATAGAAATCAAATATGTAATCTACCATTATCTATAGGAACAACTAGATTACATGTAACTTTTTCTGAGAAAATGGTCCAAACAAATATTTGAAACAGAATTCACTAAATAATTATTAAGAAAATAAACCCACAATTATTAAGTAATTATTATTACTCTCTCTCTTGGGCAATTAATTTATTATTATAATAATTAATCTATTTATTGTTTTAATAATCACTCACTTTGGGCTCACACACGTTGGTCGCCCATTATAAATATACACTCTTCAACCTCTTTCTTCTTCAACAATATTGACTCTCTCTCAAAGTTTCAGTACTCTCTCTCTCCGCCGTCTCTTTCTCTCTCTAGGTTTTTTTCGGCAAACGGAAGGAAAAAAAATATGGGTGGTAATTCGCCCTGTGCGTCGTGCAAACTCCTCCGGCGACGGTGCGCCAGAGACTGCATTTTTGCTCCCTATTTTCCCTCTGATGACCCCCACAAGTTTGCTATTGTTCATAAAGTTTTTGGTGCTAGCAATGTCAGCAAAATGTTGCAGGTTCTTCTTCTTCCTTACTTCCTCCGTTATTTCCGGTTTCGGGATCAGGGTTTCGTGCGTATTTTTCAAAACAAAACAAAAGAAAATCATAAAATTATGGAAGAGTTTTCGTCCACATCTTTATTCATACCAAACTTTTGTCTCAACTGAAATGTAACAAACAATTTAATACACAAGTTTTCTTTGGTTGTTTTTTAGAAAATTAAGCTTATAAACACTACTTCTACTTTTAAATTTTTTTCGTTTGTTATTTACTTCTACAAAAAAAAACCAAATCAAATTTTGAAAATTAAAAATATAGTTTTTAAAAACTTGTTTTTGTTTTTGGAATTTTGTTAAGAATTCAATTATTGTGCTTAAAAAAGATGTAAATCATTGTAAGAAATGAAAAGAAAATAAAGTTAATTTTCAAAAACCAAAAACCAAAAATTATAGAATGGAACCTACAATAGGAGTTTTCTCACCTAATTGGAAACTGTTTTTTTTCTTTTTCTTTCCTTATATTTTAAAGAAAAAATTGATTTTGATAAACGAATAATTATGGAAACAGGAACTGCCAGTGCAGCAAAGGGGCGACGCGGTGATGAGTTTAGTTTATGAGGCAAGTGCAAGAGTGAGGGACCCAGTTTATGGTTGTGTAGGGGCAATTTCGTACTTACAAAATCAAGTCTCACAATTACAAATGCAATTGGCTGTTGCTCAAGCTGAGATTCTTTGCATCCAAATGCAACAAGACCACCCCGTTTTCCCAAATTGCCCTCAGATCCACTCCGATGACAAACCGCCCTCTCTTCTACTACCGCCGCCGTCTCCTCCGCCGTCTCAGTGCCTCAATTTTGCTTCCTCTCCCAATGTAATTTATGACACCATTTTTGGACATGACATAGTTTCTTAAATAAAATCATCTTCATAATTATAACTTCTTTTTTTCCTTTTTCATCTCATTCCCTCACTATTATTATTGTTTTTTTTTAACAAAAATTAGTAATATTCGAAAATGAATATTAGAAAGAGAAAGAGAGGTTTATGATAATTTTTTTCTATATATATTATAGGTAAGCTGGCGAGAAAATCGAACTCATGATCTCAAAGTCGATATCACAAGTTTTATGTCAATTGAACTAAACCTAAGTTTATGAGAGTAATATTCGAGAATAATTTTCAATTTAAAATGGGGTCACTTCAAAAACAAAAGATGAGAGCGTGAGGGTCAACTTTACAATAAACATTAAATAATTAATTCGTTAAATTAAGAATTTAAAAAAAATGTTGTCAAAGGGTTTTTTTTTTTTTTTTTTGTGAAGTATTAATATAATAGTAGTATCCAATTAGTGATAACTCAACTCATAAAATTTTATTTATTAAGGTATAATTAATCTAGAGTTTCAATCTCTACGTTCTCATTTGTTAGCTTATGTGTAATTTTTTTTTAAAAAAAAACCAAAATATAGTTTTAAGATTTGAAATTAACTTGCCCCTTGTTTTGTATTTTGATCCAAAATTAATTAAATATATACTAATAGAAATTAAGTCTATCAATATCTACTAGTAATAGAAAGTGATAAAAACTTAAAATGATTAAATTTTGCTATTTTGTATAAATAGTTTTCCCTTTTTTAAAAATTTTTGAAAATCTCTCTGGTAAGATCAAAGATATTAGGAAAAAGAAAAAAAACCTCATAAGTTTAAAGTAATTAACCATTTGAAAAACAAGCAAATTTGTGAGGGTAAAATTATTTTCAACTAGAAAGAAATGATATAACTTCAAACATAGATCAACCGTAAATATTTTATACTTCTTTTCCAATCCAGAAAACAAACAAATTTAAAAATTTTACAGTACGATAACGATAGTGGCGAGAGATAATAGAGAATGCATAAGAAAAAGAGACGACAAAAATAATACTAATGATAAAATTCATAAGTTGTTCTCTTTTAATTTTACTATTTATAATTAAATTTTTTTATTAAAATCAAACACGTGTGACCAATCAAAAATCATTGTTTCTAAGAGACTTAACACAGAGTGGCTCACGTGGAGGAGAATGGGTAGAGGAAATGAATGTGACTAGTTATTATATTAAATAACTCTATATTAATTAAATTACATTATTATAAAAATATGTCAAATCAGAGGAATTATTATCAATGATAAGTAAATAATAAAGGGTTTTTTGGGGCAAAAAAAAGAAAAAATAAATAAAAGGGGCAAAAAAAAAAAAAAAGAAAAAATAAATAAAAGGCATCAACCTGGCTGTAAAAAGATTCTTTGTCTGTTTAATGTGGAAGCAATTTCACAAGTCAAAGCCAACAGGAAAGAAGCATTTCCATTTTTTTTTACTGTGTAAAATTCCACTCAAAATTTTGTAACTAATCTAGAATAATAAATATTAAAGGCCTGTTTAGATTGATTCAAGAAAAAAAATATTTTTTTTAATATTTTTAATAAAAATTTATTAAGTTATTTTGAGTAATTGTGAACATTCTAATTTCTTTCGAAATAACTTAATTTTTAAATTTAACATTTGAAAATATATTCCAAATATATCATGAGATAAATCGATAATAATTTTATTATTCGTTTTAAAGAATTATTTTTTTCTTCCATTTTTATCTACAATAAGTTTCTATATTTTCAAAGATTTTTTTTTTAATTTTGACAAAGAGATTTTTTTTTTAATTTTTAATTTTAAGTCAATTTTTAAAAATGAAAATAATTTTTAAAAATTACCGTGTCTTTGAGATTACCATTTGATTATAAGAATTATGCCTATAAATATCACTTTCATCAATAAATTTCTTTGTTATGTTATCTACTTTTTAAGAATGTTTTAAACATTCAAGCCAAGCTTTAAAAACTAAAAGAATATCAAGATTTGACTTTTGATTTTTGAAAATTATTTTGCTTTTTTATAGTTTCTTCACATAAGTTTTCTTCTTTTTTTTTTTTCAATAAAACATTTGAATTCTTAGCCAATTTTAAAAACAAAAAAATATTGTCTCATTAGAGATAACACATTTGATTATTGAGAATTATGCTTATAAATATTACTTCGACTCATGGGCTTCTCTTGTTTTGTTATCTACTTTTTAAAAATGTTTTAAAAATCCAAGCTAAAAATTGAAAACTAAAAGAATAAGGTTCCATTAAGTAACCATTTAGTTTATGTTTTCGAAAATTAAGTTTATTAAACTCTCATTCCATGGGTGTATTTATTGTTTTGTTATCTATTTCGTCTTACCAATGTTTTCAAAAACCAAGTCTAATTTTGAAAATTAAAAAAAAAAAAAAAATTTAAAAATTTGTTTTTGTTTTTAAAAATTGGCTAAAAATTCAACTTTTATACTTAAGAAAGATACAAATTATTGTAAAAAATTGAGATGAAATAAACTTAACTTTTAAAAATAATAATCAAATCAAAATGATTAACAAAGGGCCTAACAATTTTGACTTTTAGTTTTTAAAATTTATTTTTGTTTTCTTACAATCTATTTACAAGTTTTCATCTTTTTTTTTTTTTAAAATAAAATATTTGAATTATTAGTACATTTTAAAAACAAAAACTATTTCTAAAAACTATTGTCTCATTAGAGATAACCTCATTTGAATATTTTGAATTATGCTTATTAACACTACTTTCACATATTTTATTATCTATGTTTTAGGAATATTTTGAAGAAGGGAAAAAAAGTAGTTTTTTAGGTCTCATTTCATAACGATTTCATTTTTAGTTTATGTCTTTAAAATGTATGCTTGTTTCCTCTCAACTTTTCAATTATGATTTTCATCTTTGGTAATGAAACATTTGAATTCATTGTTAAATTCTTTTAAAAAAATTGATTTACTTCTTAAAATTCCGCTTGGTTTCTAAAAGCATTAATAGAAAGTGAAAAACAAAATATAGAGATGAAACTTATGAGTGGAAGTAGTCTTTAGAAGCTAATTTTTTTATAAAAAAAATCAAATGGTTATCAAACAAGACCTTAAATACTTTTTTTTTTTTTAGAATTTGACTATGAAATCAAAATTTTCTAAGAAAATTGAAAACCGTAAAAAAAAAGTTGTGAGAAAACAAACTCAATTTTCACAAATAAAAAAAAAACCAAAATCGAACTGTTATTGACGGTCCCTACTTTTTTAGTTTTCAAATTTCAAACATTTGTAAGAAAGTATAGATATCATAACAATAAATCCATAGATATGAGTAGCATTTATAAACTAAATTTTCAAAAATAAAAATCGTCTAGATCCTTATCAAAGGGACGTAAAAAGTATTTTCCTATTAACCTTTTTAAGACCCACAAAGAAATTTTTCTTAACAAAGACACAAAGTGTGTTAGGTCTAGCTTTTCAAAGTGTTTAATTTTGAAAATAAATCGATCTAAAAAAACTGTAGTATTTGACAATCATTCACGAAACACTTTCAAAGTATATTTTAAACAATTTATTTTATTAAAAAGAGTTTAACTAAAAATAATTTTATTGAATAACATTATTTTCTCTAACTATTCCAAATAGACCTAGATTCTCATATGTGCATATTATGCACATATAACACATACATATAAAAACATGATCTCATATAACTTGGAAATTAGAAAAGAGAGAGATCATTCAAATATTCATAATCATCCCATAATCTAGCTTTTCCAAAGAGATCTTTCCTTATCCATTTAAAGCTCTCAATTAAATTGTAGCAATTTTAATTAGGAAAAGTATGAAAGGAAAATAATAATAATAATAAATGACCCATATTGTAACAAGTTCAATGATTCTTGAAGATGATCATAAGTATTAATAATGAAATTATAAGTTATAAAGTGGTAGAAAGAAAATGATTGATTTAAGAAACTGCCTCTTTTCACTAATTGCCATTTCTATTCTATGGTACACATTTTCTAAAATTAACACTTAAAAAAGCAATGGATTTTAGGTCATGCGCACAATAACTGAGAATTATGTACTTATTTAATCATCAAAGTCCAAAAAAATAAATAATAATAAAAAAAATTTGTGATGCTTATTTGAAGTATTTATTTCAGCTGATTTTTTTTTTTTAAAAAAAATTGACATTATTTGATTTGGTTCATGCATTTAATTAATATGTTGAGAGAGAAAGGGTGGGATTATAGAAAGCCAAAATGAAGTTCGAAAAAGATGGCTAACAAATGGAAAATGGTTTAAATACTATTTTGGTCTCTATATTTTTCTTTTATTTATTTTGATCCTTTACTTTTAAAATGTTCATTCTGGTATCTATGCTTTTAATTTTGATTCTTCTTGGTCATTATACTTTCAAAACGTTCACTTTGATCATTATATTTTCAGTTTTTGTTCATTTTGATCATTGAACTATCAAAAAGTACCATTTTGATCCCTTAAAAATGAAGTAAAATATAAACGAAGGGATCAAAATGGCCTCTTTTTGAAAATACAAGAACCAAAACAAACATTTTGAAAGAAAATAAATCAAAATGAACCAAAGTTGAAAATATATAGACTAAAATGAATATTTTGAAAATATAGAAACCAAAATGAACAAGCACTAAAAATACAGGAACTAAAATTGTATTTAAACCTTTTTTTTTTTTTTAATAAATAGCTTGTTTGACTTGTTTTTAAGTTATAATTTTAAGGGTCATTTAGATTAACGTGAGAAAAAAATATTTTTCAAAAAACTAATTATTATTTAAATGTTTTCAATAAAAATTTATTAAAATATATTTGAAAAACTATTTTAAAATTTTATTTTTCAAACAACTGGTTTTTTTTCCTCTGTACTTTGTAATTTTTAAATTAATATTTAAAGTGTTATTTTTCAAAGGACCAGTTTCTTTTCTCTCTACTTTGTCATTATACTTACACTATTTAAGGTAAATGATTTAAGTGAGAAATAATATTGTATATTAAATTTGAGCAATTTTTAAATGATGTAATAATTATATTGTTGTTAGTTTTGCTTCCAGGCTTATTTATTTCTATCACAATGTAAGCTTTTGATTAATATGTTTTGATACATATTATGTATCTTAAACAGAGAAAACAAAAACAAAAACAATAAGTACTTCTTAAACAAGTTTCTAACGTTGCCGAAGAAAATGTTTACCATTGTCACTGACTCATACATTCCCCTAAAGAGGTACAGGGGAGTCTCCCATCTTTCTCATGCGGACTCAATGTCTCCCTCCTATTATCCCGGTGCTAGCTAATTTCCCGATTGGATAAATCGAAATTGTTTGTTTCTCCAAAAAGAAAATCTAATAGCAGATGTTTGAGTTCCGAACTGATTCATTTGTTTCAAGAAACAAGAATAAAAAATAGTTACCAAACATATTTCTATTTCTAATTCTTAAAGAAAAGAAAATAGGTGACTTGAAACAAGAAATAGGAACCCGGACATAGAAAACAAGAAATAGAAACATTATCAAATGGGGCCTTAGAAACTAACCATTTGTAAGTTTGGTTTTTAGTTTGAAAAATCTCGTCATTTAGGTTCCATTTAGTTATCATTGAGTTTTTATCTTTTAATTTTTAAAAATTAAGCTTACAAACACCAATTTCATCTCTAAATTTTCTGTTTTATTTTTCCGTTCTACTAATGTTCTAAAAAAATCTAGCCATTTTTTGAAAACTTCTTGATCTGAGTTATAAAGAGAAAGATTTCTTTTTTATGACTTCCACTTATCTATCCCAATCCGAAAAAGTTATCGACCAGGGCCCTATTGATGAATGCAAGAAACCACCTCCTGCCTAGTCTCAAATAGGGGCTACTTAGCTACTAGGCTCAGATGCAAACTTACTTTAAGAGTGACGAACGAAGCTGTTCAACTAATAGGGAGAGGAGCGAAACTGCTTGACTAGTTGAAAGAAGGGTTAAAAGTAGTTTTTAAATACTTGTTTTTCTTTTTAAAATTTAGCTAAGAATTTAACTCTTTTACTTATAAATGATGAAAACTAAAGAAAACTTATAAATAAGTTTAATTTTCACCATTTTTGAAGAAATCCTTGAGTTATTAGTCAAATTCTAAAAATAAAAATTACTATTTTCTTCTTTAGTTTTCAAATTTTGGCTAGGTTTTTGACAAGATTGGTGAAAAAAAGAACAAAGACAAAAAGTTTATTGGTGGAAGTAATGTTTATAAACTAAATTTTCAAACGAGTATATTATTAAATGATATATGAGGATATATTATTATTTATAGGGATTTATCAAACATGAGGACTATTCATGAGATATTATCAAATAATTAAGATTAACTTCTTTCTCCAAAATAATAGAGACCAGACTAGAATTTTGTCTTTATGGTTTATTGATGTATACTCATAAATAGTTAGTTTTTTTTATAAAATCCTCACAAATAGTATTTATGTCTTATCAAACCACGGAGATTAAATTCTAAATATAAACCATAAGAATTAAATTTTAACTTTCTCTAAATCATTGTAACTAAATTTGCTATAAAAAAACCACCGGTCGAATTTTTTTTCAATTAATATATAATCGGTCAAGTTGGTCGTTAGAGTTAGTTGTTGGAGATGATCAAATGGAGCTGGTCACTGGAGGTGATTATTGGAGTTGGTCACCAAACATATATACCAACTCATTTTGGTGAGCAAAACGTCTCTTAGAAATATATTTATCCTTTGATATATATATATAAAGGTGTTATAATTAAAGTGTAGGGTGGGAGAATATTGAACTTCTGATCTCAAGGTCGATAGTGTGAGCACTATGCCAATTGAGCTACGTTCATGTTGACACCTTTGATATAAATTAAATCACCACTGAACTTAAAAATTTATTGGCAAGTGACTTCTTGCCCCATTCCATGTGCAAGGGTGTCATAAGTGATTTCAAGCTTTCCAAATTTGCATCGTGTTCAGAAGGTGCCATGATGAGTTCATTCCATGGTTGACTTGCAGCCTCACCCCAAGGGGTGCACCATCACTTGTTGCTTAGAGAATATGTGTTGTGGCCGTTGAGTAAGGCCAAAGTCCAAGTAGGGTGGGATTTAACCCCATTGCCGAGGTGAGAGTATGTCGAAGCTCGATCATGGTTGTTTTGCGTCCTTGGGATCCCAAATTAGAGAAGCCCCAACCATTGGTCTATTGTCATATCTGCATTGCAAGTCTCAAGACAGTTGTGCGAAAGTCGTCCACGGGGGGGGGGGTGTTAACGCATAAAATAATGTGCGACCATTGTTTGTCATGCCTATATTGCGAATCTCAGGGCCAAATCCTAAAGTTGGGTGAGGTAGGTCCGTCAGTGGGGTATGCTCATAAGTAGCATGCAAATTCCATATTCATTCTGATGTACGTTATTTCATCAAGTTCATTAGCAGCCAAATCAAGTTCGGATCGTCATCGAGGCAATGCCATGTTTAAGTGGAGGTGGGTATATTTAGTTTAACTTTTCAAGTGTTTAATTTTGAAAATATGTCATTTTGAAAAAAAATTGAAGTGTTTAGCAATCACTAGAAGAATTTCGGGCTTTAATGTCGGTTTTAAACCGACATTAAAGCCCATAATCTGTCTATTTTTTTTAAATTCCGTTGTTGAATTCATTTTTTTGGTCAAAAAGTATAACATGACACATCATCATTGAACACTGTGGCTATGACATATTATTTATGTATGGATTGCAAATCTATTACATTTAATCCACAAATTCTGGTATAAAATTATAATTTAAAAGATCGTACAATAATTCAGCTCTTGAAAACACAAATTACAAGTAATACAAACATTATGATTTTACAAACATTATGAGTTTACTGTCCCTCTCCAATTGGTAAGTATGGATCCCTTCATAATTCTTCTTGAACAGACACCTCACCCTCCCCCCCCCCCCTAGCTTCAGCAATGTCTAGTTATAGGCATCTTTGTTCTGACCAACTATTGTTCAAAGGATCACAAACAAAAAAGATTTAAGATAAAGGATTGAAAGTGAAAATGTGATCAGAATTCATATTCAACTAACCGTGTTTATTGGGAATGTGTATAAATGGTAAATTCAAGGTAAAATTCTTTATTACAGTTCCCCAAGAAAAAGCATAAAGAGGTTGCGATACCAAATCTTTACTCCTTTGTTGCACCTGCAAAACAAGAAAACTCAATAGTTGAATAAATGAGAGGATCTTCTTTTTAAAACTGTGAGTCATCAACTAAAACTTATTAAAACTATGAGTCAAACATTCTTTTAGTGTATTTAATTAGCATAATGCACATATTCTCAAGTCAATCAATTGTTTAGTTCCTGCATCTATCACTTAGCTCCAGTGGCCTATCATGTAGCTTAATCGTTTAGTAAACGATCTCGGGCATAGGCGATCGTTTAGCTACCATGCCCATCGTTTAGCACTGACACCTTATCGTCTAACACATTCACCTATCGCTTAGCATTCCACCTATCATGTAGGGCGTCTGCTCATCGTCTAGCACAACACCGCTATCGTCTAGCGCTCATGCCTATCGCGTAGCACTATCGTGTAGTCTATCGCTTAGTGCCCGCACATTTGCTATACGATCATCCAGCGCCCGCCTACACGATCGACGATCATCCAGCGCCTACCTACATGATCGTCCAACACCCGCCATCTGCTATACGACCATCCAGCGACCGCGTACATGATCGTCCAGCGCCTGCGCATCTGCTATACGATCGTCCAACACCCGCTTACTCGATCAACAATCGTCTAGCACCCGTGCATATCTACACGATCATCTTGCGCATCGCTTAGCTCCACGCATCTACTATATGATCGTCTACCTCATCATTTAGCTCCCTGCATTGTTACACGATCGTCTAGCACCGGCCTACACAATCGCCTACCTCATCGTGTAGTGCTAACCATTTGCTACACTATCATCTACCCAGCACCTTGCGCTCAACATTTCGCTTTCACTGCTCTTGCTCACACATACCCAACGCAGGAGTAACTCTTGGCAATGCCTCTTGCCAATACTTCAACAAATGTATCATATACAACAAAACCATTAATCAAATCGAATTTCAAAGACCATAGACACATAAAAAGGCCCAAATCTAGGAGCAGAGAGACATACTGAAGTGAAACCGCAGCTGGCTTTCATTGAGACATTTACACAAATAGTTTAGAGGCGTAACATAAGAACAAAAATTGTTGTGAGTTTAAGAGAGGAAAGAGAAGAAGACCATACTGACCTGGACGAATGACGAATGGCGAACTTCAGATTGAATGGCGAATGGTGGCACATGGATCGGGGCGACTTCAGATCTAGACTTCAGATCCGAGTGACTGGGTGCGGCCGACGATGGACGAATGAGAGGATCTACACCACGAACGACTAGGTGCGACTTCAAATCTGAGCCAGATCTACACCACGACAGACTCTTCACCCACGATCGACAGACGAATGGTAGACTCTTCACCCAGGTCTACACCATAACAGATGATCGACAAATAAGGATCTACACCACGGACAACTAGGTTTGGAAGAGAGAAGTGAGAAAGAAGAGGGTCTGCAGAGGGAAGTGTGAGAATGAGAGGAAAAAGAAAATAGGGGGAGAGTGAAGAGGGAAAAATGAAAAAAAAATGGGGGGAAAATAGAAAATAGAGGGAGAATGAAAAGGGAAAAATTAAGCGGATCTTTAATGTCGTTTAAAACTGACATTAAAGGTACCCCTACAATGTCAGTTTAAAACCGACATTAAAGATTCACTTTTTTTTTATAAAAAAAACGACATTATACATCCGATTTCACTTTTTTCAACGGACATTAAAACCCAAAATTCTTGTAGTGCAAGTAATTCAACAAATGTATCATATATAACAAAACCATTAATCAAATCAAATTTCAAAGGCCATAGACACATAAAAAGGCCCAAATCTAGGAACAGAAAGACATATTGGAGTGAAACCACAGTTGGCTTTCATTGAGACATTTACACAAATAGTTGAGAGGCGTAAACATAAGAATAAAAATTGTTGTGAGTTTAAGAGAGGAAAGAGAAGAAGAGCATACTGATCTGGACGACAGCACGTTGGAAAAGACGAACGGCGACGGATCAGGAGACACGCAATGAGGGAAAATTGAACGACGAATGGCAGCGTAACGACGGTGAGGGAAAATCGAACGACGAACGATGGCACACACCACGTGGGAATATGAACTTCAAATCTGGAGACACATGATTAGCGTATCAAGTTTGGGTGCTTATTTATCAAACCGAGAGTATAAGATACAAAAAAAAATAACTGAAGAGGGAGCAGCAGATCCAGGCTCTGTGGCGCTTCGACAGAACGAGCTTCACCCACGACCAGATCTTGGTTGGCTGTGGCGCTTCGACAGAACGAGCAGCAGATCCAGGCGACTGGTATGGCGTGCAGGTTGCACGACGAATAGACCTGCACGGAAGCCAGATCTACACCACGACAAATTCTTCACCCACGATCGACGGACAAATGGCAAGGGTTTAATGTCGGTTTAAAACCGACATTGTAAAACCGACATTAAAGGTACCCCTACAATGTCGGTTTAAAACTGACATTAAAGATCCGCTTTAAAAAAAAAAAAAAACAAAACCGATATTATACATCCGATTTTACTTTTTTCAACCGACATTAAAGCTCAAAATTCTTGTAGTGAATCATTTAAAATAACTTTTGAAAAAGTTTCAAAACATACTTTAAGTCAGTTTTATAAAAAGAGTTTAAATAAAAATCGCTTTTTTAAAAAACGGTTTTTTCCCTAGTCAATCTAAACCGACGCTAAATTACAAAATAATCACCTCATTTTCTCCCCCATTGAAAACTTTGAGAATGGAAAGGTCGTATGAGAAACAAAACCCTAGATCAAAACAAACCTTAGTTTCTCTTTCAAACTATATATATGAATGTGTGTGTATATATATATATATATATATATGAAGACAAAATTGTATATCTTCTTCTTCATCGATAGTTGGTTTATATGATTTGGGTAAATAATTAGAAGACAATAAAAAAGACAGTGGGAAAACCTTCTCTCTTTTGAGGGCTCGAGGATACATATAATATGTCCAAAACCCTTCAAAGGGTTTCTTTTAGAATCTTATATCATTCTCTCTATTGGGTTTTAGTCACATCCAACTTTCTCTCCATTTTCCTTTTCATACTTTTCTTTTCTCTAATTATTAATAACTTATTTTTTTACAAAAAAATAAAATTTGAAACTAGTTATTTTCCTCCAAACTTTATTGTTTATTCCATAACCTCTTAAAAACTTTTAAAAATTACAACTACAACCTATAAATTTTTAGGTCTTGTACTTGAAATTTTTAATTTTGTGTGTAATCAATCGTTGATGTTTAAATGTGGACCGATCTTTAAATTTTCAATACGAATTTTATAGATCCATGTTATATACAACATTTTTATAAATTTAAAAGCTTGTCCTAGAGCGTCTTATAAAACACAAAATACAACTTTTTTTTTTTCCTTTTTTGTTTCGTACTCATTAATAATTATTTATAATTATTTGAGCTTGTGAATATTCATAATCATATATTAGACATATATATTCGTCATATATAAATTTGAAAGGTAGGCAACTATATTGTAAATTTTGTGGATTAAAATAGATTGTTTAGGCCTCATTTGGTAACGATTTCGTTTTTTATTTTTAGTTTTTGAAAATTAAACCTATAGACACTGTTTTTACCTCCAAATTTATTCATTTTTTATCTACATTTTACCAATGGTTTAAAAAACCAACCCAATTTTTGAAAACTAAAAAAGGTACAAAAACTTGTTTTTATTTTTAGAATTTGGCTAAGAATCAAACCATTCTACTTAAAAAATATGGAAATCATAAGAAATGGGAAGGAAATATGCTTAATTTTGTAAAATAAAAAACAAAAAAATAAAATAAAATGGTTGCCAAACGATGCCTTAATTTTTATTTTTTAGTTTTTTGGAAATTAAGCCTTAAACATCATTCCTTCCAACTCTAAGACCATGTTTGGTAACCATTTGATTTCTTTTAAAAAAAAATCAATAGACATATTTTCACCCAAAATTTCTTCATTTGTTGTCTACTTTTTACCAATTATTTAAAAAAATCAAACCAAATTTTAAAAGCTAAGAAAATAGCTTTTGAAAACTTGTTGATTTTGGAATTTGGCTAAGAATTCAACTATTGTAAGAAATATGCAAATCATTATAAGAAATTGGAAGAAAATAAGCCTAATTTTCAAAAATAAAAAACAAAAAATAAAATAGTTACCAAACGAGGCCTAAATTTTTTGTTTTGATATTTACTTTTTACCAATATTTTCCAAAACAAAGTCAAATTTTGATAACTTTAAAAAGTAATTTTTATAAATTTGTTTTCTGAATTTAGAAGATGACTAAGAATTCAACTCTAGTACTTTAAAAAGATCTAAATTATGGTATGAAATTAAATAGAAATATACTTAATTTTTAAAAACAAAAAACGAAATGATTATCAAATAGAGTCTTAAGAATTAAATAAATATTTTAAAACCTTTTAAACTAAAATATATTAATGAATTCAATTTTCAAACCAAAATAAGATTTAAACTTTTTTTATACAATGACATGCTACCTTTTTCTTCCATTATTCCAAATAATAATAATAACAATAATAATAATAAAATTAAAGTGGTATTGATGTGTCTCAACTTTGAACCATTTGTTTGTTTCTAGGTTTACTCATAACTTGTAACCCATGATACAAAATTTTATGTCCAATTTTAAATCATGTATATTATTTAGTATCAAAATAAAATTAAAGTCCCTTTGCATATAAAGTAAGAACTATTCCTAGTTTCTTTATGAGATGTATCTTGTTTTTTTTTATAGGATCAAAAATAATATTAGTGGGATTTAAAAATATATATATAAAAAAAAGGGAAATAGATGCTTCCTAGTTACTAGCTACTTCATAGTGTTGTATATTATTGATAAGACACCATAAATAATAATAACAAATGGTTGCTCTTTTGCCCTTTGTTTTTCCTTAATTTAATCAATGTCAAACAGTTGACAAACATCACAAATTTCAATTCCTAAAAGAGAAATTAAGAATTGAAAAAAAAAAATAGTGAATCTGACTTTTAATTTAAAAGTGTTAGGAATGAAGATTCTTTTTGCCATTAATGAAGCACACTAATGATAGTTTATGGATCAAAATCAATATGTGATCACTAGTTTCTCTTTGTCTCTATTCCACTAAGCACCCTTATTGGATTAAGAAAAACTAAAGTAAATATAATACTCTCTATTGGATAACTATTTGGTTTTAGAAAATTGTATGTCTTTTTGCAATTTTTTACAAATAGTTTTTATCTTTTTAAGAAAAATTTTAAATTCTTAATCAAACTCCGAAATAAATAAAATTATTGAGAGTCGCCCAAGGCAAGGCCCATAGCCCTGAAACGGGCCCAAGTCTAAAGGGGACTTGAAGGAGGCATTGGACAACACATGTCCCAAGAGAGAAAAGTCGAAGTCTCGGGTTTTTGACCGACTAACTGAGCCGCTAAATATATACCAATCGAAAAATAATGGAGTTGTGCTTGGTCTGGCACCCTGCAGTCTCAGGAGCCAGAACACAACTCTCAGAGTTACATGTAATCATAAACGACTGTCTAAGGCATTAGAAATAGCTTTAATCGGTGACCTAAAAGAGGAAGAGTAAGTGATCTCCATAAGAGAGCTCTCACCTTACGTTTTTTGTTTTTTTTACTAAACTATATACTCCCTGTAACTAGCATAGGCATCATAATGCAGTAGACTCGAACTGCCCACGCCTATGCAAGGATTTCTTGCACTGGTCAATTTAAGCAAGATCATACCAAAGAAGCAAGTTGGAGGTCAAACCCACGAATACGACACATACTTGTGTGATCCAAGTGCTAACAAAAACTATTTTTCTATGTTTAAAAAACTTGTATTGAATTAAGGTCTTGGTTTTTGGTTTTTAATTTTTAAAAAATAAAATTATAAACTCTTCTACGAATTATGAATTTCTCTATTTTATTATCTATATTTTTAAAATTCAAGCAAAGTTTTTAAAACTAAAAATAATAATAGTGATAAAACAATGTAAATTAATTATGAGATAATCAAATACAAGTTTGAAAACATCACACTAAAAATTAATGATACCTGAAATCTCGTGTTAATCTATTTCGTAGTGTTTAAATATCAACTTTTAAACATTACGTTGTAGCTATATGAACTTCGCTCGGTTTTTTAGATCCTGTTTTGTTATCATTTAGTTTTTTATTTTTATTTTTAAAAATTAAACCTATTTGATTCACATTTTTTACTATGATTTACATTTCTTTAAGTATAATGATTGAATTCTTAACCAAATTTCAAAAACAAAAACAACTATTTGAAAGCTAATTTTTTTAATTCTCAAAATTTGACTTAGTTTTTTAAACTATTGGTAAAAAGTAAATAAAAAAAAAAGAAAAAAAGAAATTTAGAGGTGGAAATAATGTCAATAAACTTAATTCTCAAAAACAAAAATTAAAAATAGAATAATTACAAAACTGGATCTTTAACAAAATTTATTCGATCTATTTGATTAATAGACCTCTACCATAACTTCCAAAAAAAGCTATCATACATAAATGGAAGCCAAGATCAAGAGGTTAGTTTCAAAGTAGATCCAATTTTGTGTTAATTAATTAATATTTTGGATGCTAACCCCCCAAAAAAATTTAATTCAAAATTTGAAATAAAATTTAAATTTAAAGAGATTTTAAAAAGTAGAAGAAAAGCATTAGATTTTGAAACACTAAAGTATTATTAAAAGAATGCTACCAAATGTCAAAAATGGAGTGTTCAACTAAAAAGTTAATGGATGTCCAATATCCAATGCAGTCTTATGCCTTTGGTGCATTTATTTTTTAATTTCAAACGTTTAAAACATATTTATCATTTTTTTTTTAGTTTCACGACTTGGCTTGGTCAATATTTAGTCCAACTTTTTTTATTCTCATAGATAAAATTATTTATTTGATTTAAAAACACAAAATATTTTTTTAAATAAATAAAATGGAAATAAAAAAATTAATAAAAAACTTTATTATTTCGATTCCTATGATATAGAAAAAGATGATATAGAATCAAGGTTCCATTCCTTATTATTATTTTATCAAAATAAAAAACTTGTTAATTAATTAATTAAAATGAGTCTCTTTTTCAAATCTCATTAGTCGTCCTGTTTTCATGACTCTTTTTAGATCCGATCTTTTATTACATATTAATACGACTTTTATATATAAAAGTTAGTGGAGTAGTTGAAGGAAGTAGTCAATCAACTATTGGAACCAAAGCATACTCATTGAAATTCAGAATCCTTTCTTTAAGTGCCATATAGATTTCTTTTTATGTGAAAATTTTACCCATAAATATTTTATTTTTGTATGAGTATTTGATATGAAAATTATAAAGAATTGAAATTAGATGTAATTATTTAGATATGTGAACCTGTTCACATGTGAATTAAAAATCTTCTCTAAATACTAAAGTCTCCAGTTCTATTTAATCTATTAAAATTGGAAGTAATTCTTTAGTATTGTGTTAGGTACAAATTCTTTTTTAAGATCGAATACCTCAAAATAAAGAATCGAATTTTTATTGGTACTAGTCGAACCATCCAAAAGATATGATGATCAAATCCTTATTTAAATATTCTTGTCATACAACTCAAGACTAATATATAGAAAATCAAGAGCCCTTGGTTAAATTTGAAAAAAAAAAAAAAAAAAAAAAAAAAAAAAAAAAAAAAAAAAATCTAAAAACTAAAAACTAAAACTCATTCATCATTATTTATATGTAAATAAGACTCGGGAAAAAAATACATTTTAGGTCCTTAAATTTTCAACAGGTGTATTTGGCCTCTAATATTTCAAATTGGGTATTTCAGTCTGTAAATTTTCAAAAATAGGTTTAAAAGATCTCTTTATTAATGATACCAAGTTCAAAAGGTCTCTCTACTAATGATAGCATTAAATTTAAACATAAAATGGACTATATATAGATTATGTGGCAAGATGACTTAGAAAAGAATATATAATTTTTAATTTTTCTAGCCTACATTTTTCGAAAGTCCCTACAACCCATATTATTAAAAGTACTTTTTATAGCATTATTTTAGAGTTATACTATGTGCTATAATAGAGTAAGAAGAGCTTATATAATTTGCTATAAAAACATTTTATAATGTGTGCAATACCAATGAATAAAGTGTATATATATATATGAATAAAACTTTTGTTCAATGTCATGTACAGCAAAACTCTTACAACATATTCATCCACAACCATAGGAAATCAACAAAAATAATAACATTCATAGTTTCAATAGCCAAACAGCTAGAAATAATTGAGTAGGTTGAGTAGAAAATGCACATCTCAAGTTCAATACATTACCAGCCATTATATTATTTGAACACCAAGAATAAAAATGATCCCATTATATATAATGACAAGTTGACAAAAAAGATAATATAAGAACATAGTAGAGGCATGATGATCAATTCTAACAAAGCCAAAAGCGATATGAGCAACTTACAAATGTAATGGAAGTCGAGATTCTTAGTTATGATAATAAGAAAAACGTGAAGTAGGGGTGTTAAAAAAATCGATGCCTGAAAAAACCGATCAACCAAACCTAACCCGAGCAGTTTGGGTTAGGTTATCAACTCATTTGGGTTGAGTTTGGTTCAAATAAATGAAAATTTTAAGGATTGGTTCATGGATTCACCTAATATAACCCAAAGTAACTCAAACCAACTCGAATTTATTATTAACTTTAAAATATATATTTTTTATTACTTATAACACAACTATTTATACATATATTGATTTTAATTTTATTTAATTTCAATATTTTTTGAATAATTTATTCTTCAACAACTATTAAAAGTAGTTTCTTTGTACTTAAAATTTTCACTATATAAATTGAAATTAAATTGTTAATCTTAATTCAATATATGAAAATAATTAAATTAGATTTTCAAATATTTACATTTTGCTTATTTTTAGAACAAAAATTTAAATAAATGACCCGATTAACCCGAACCAATCCAAATATTTTATGGTCGTGTTGGGTTGGGTTCATTTTTTTAATAAGGATTATTTGGGTTGAAAAAAATTACAATCCGAACAATTGGGTTGGGTCTAAAAAGTCTTTTAATTCAACTCAACCCAACCCATAAATACCCCTAACGTGAAGCACTAATACGACATCATTCCAAAACCTACAACAAAAATTCTAGGAGTGAAACTTCTTGAATAGTAAACATTCTAATTCTAAAACTAATACACACATAGTTAAATCAACTAACTTCCTCTCAAATGTTGCAGTATGCAAGATAACATGAGGTCTCATGTGCAGCTTATCAAATGAAACATATAAAGAGTTGACATTTGGCAAATAACATCTACTATTCATGCCAAGATCCAACATTTGCAAATGCTATACAAAATAATCATAATTAATTTAGTAGCAAGAAGAAGGAAGAAACCAAAGAGATGAAAGGAAAACCCATTAATGAACCTAAAAACATAAATAAAAAGAGTGTATGTAAAATATGGAACATTTTAACACTCACCCTCAATTAACTCACACCTCTTGAGTACAGAAAGTCCAGGTTTTGAGATTGCTAACACCTATTGTGTATGTTGCAGATGAATCTACTAAAAGAAGCATCATTTTTAACTTCAAAACCATTACAATTCGTAAAGAGTCCTAACAAAGAATGAATAGCGAGAGAGGTTGAAAAACAAAAGCTAACAAAGAGTGAAGCATGAGCCATTGACCCATATATGAACAGAGTAATTCATCATCTACATTTATAATTTCCAAACCACTTAAAATGGTCAGTCATCTAAAAAGGTAAAAGTGCTTTTGGATCCATGTCCTCAACAAAGAAACAACCATTTTCAAACCAAATGCATACATCTTTATTTACAATACTTCAATTACTTGCTACCATGGTTTAGATAATTAAGCAAATCAGCACATGCTACCATGGTTTAGATAATTAAGCAAATCAGCACAAATGAGACAAACTCGATGTTTTCATCCTAACTGAGAATTATAATGTAACACCCTAGGTCCAAGATTCGGACCAAGATTTGGAATTCCCCTACGACTTGATTATGTCATCCTCCGTTACTTTTTAGAAGTGAAAATTACCCCCACAAACCAACACGGGCTCACATGCATCCTAGAAAAATTTCTAAGAGGTCACCCAACATAAGATTGATCCCAAGCTAAACACGCTTAACTTTAGAGTTCTTATGATTTCTTATGATTGAACCACCGAAAAGGAAGGTGTATCTCGTTAGTATAGATAGTAACTTTCAATTCTTTTAAACCTTTCTTAACCATACTTTCATGTCCTCAAGATCCCTCTCATTCGGATGCGATATCGATTCATTCATGTACCCCTCTTGAACTCAAGTCGCTACATATAATGACATACAAATGGATTTGGCACAATCAAGTATACACTAGAATAGGAAAATTTAAGAAACGTATCTTATCACTCACTAATTTTACAGGACAAAAATAAAAATCAGGGAGTGAAGTCAATATCAAATAAAAACAACCCTTTGCATTTTACTTCATGCTTGAATGGTTGTGAAACTGAGCTTTTGAGCATGAATATTTGTTGGAAAGTGTTAAATTAATTTTGCCAACTTTCATCTTTTAGTTCATCTACTAGCACAGTAAAAGTATAGTTTCATTGGGGCTTTGAAAGAGACTTGAATTGTATACAATCTTAAGAATCATAATCAAAAGCCATAACTTTCAATCAGTCTATCAATTTTTTTTAGATAGTTTCATACCTATAAGAAATGCAAAAGTAAAGAACAAAACACAAAAATAAGGTTTATCTAGCCTGGTATCAGAGTAAATCTAGTAACCAAATGCAAAAGTGAATACATGATTAATTAACTCTAAAATTGAAGCAATCAACATCTAATTTTTGTTGCTCATGGAAGAACAAGAGCATACAAGTTACAAAGCAGCAGTTTGTTAAGGATTTGGAAGAGAAGGATCTTATTTGCCTTTTAATTAAACACTAATATATATAACAATTTAAATTCTAATACCATAAGCCCAAGTAAAAGGGTCTTCAAATAGACGATATTCCATCTATACAACGCCGTCTACTACAGTTGCTGCATGACTTTCCTCACGTTTTAATGGTGTTACAGTCGACATTGGGGTTGATACTTGATAGCATCGAGAAGCTTGATGCCACACTCGCCCAGAAGAGCAGCAGCATTAGCAACAATTTGACCATTATACTTACACTTTCACTATCAAAACTACCTAATAAGTGTCTAACTACATAAAAATTTCCTGCAGTTAACTTGTATGTAATCCACCCGTGAAACTATGAACATATCCTACATGTACCTACACTTCCTTCATGACCAAAAGTAACTTAAAACAATCTAGAAACTGCTGATGTAATTGCAGGATAGTCCCAAAACTACATGTATAAATGAAGTAGCTACCATAACGGTAAGATAGTCACGAAAAAAACCCAATCATGCTAAGAAGAAGAACAAACCCAACCGAATAGAAACAATTGATTAGCCTACAACCAGCACCAAGATGGGTACCTCTAATTCAATAATGCAAAAAGCTCGTTCCTTTGAAACCTGAAAGCCCATCAAATTGCGAAAGTTAAATTAAGAGCTCTAAATCAAAGAAAACAAGAGATTTAATTAATGAGAAATAAGTTTTTACTATATTGAACTACAAAAGATAATCAATATTTTACTATAGTGAACCAAAAAATTACCAAATTCAATAATCATGAGTTAACCAAAGAAAACAATATATCATATTTACAACTCCAAATAAAAAACTATGTAGAAGGCAAGATTATAAAGGGAGGGTTGCAAACTGGAAAAAGTTTGAAAATAGAGAGTAGCTAGGAATATACCACAATAATTCATTCCCAATCGAAAATACATAGCCCAAGCCACCAAATGATGTCACAAACTACTTCATTTAACAGCAATAATTCTTATAGTTTGAACTTGAGTCAACAGAGAGCACAATCATAGGATGACGAAAAAACACGATTGAAAACGCTAAAGAAGATATAGTGTAAAAACCAAGTAAACATAAACAAACTTAATCATACAAACAGTTGCAATATAATCTAAGTAATTTTCTAATAGAAGACATGATGATGACAGTATAACTCCCACTCAGTATAAATCATAGTGGGACCCCTTTAAGAAGTTTGTGAGTTCTATTTTCAAGTCTTACCTAGCTATAATAAATACTCTACTAATGTGATCTTTTCTAAAACACCAGGTAAAAATTTATAAGCAGTAAACTGTCAAGATATGGGATGAAATACATATAAGCTCAAACTAATAGGATTACAATGAATCAAATCGATCTGGCCTATCTAAAACTATTAGATCTTCCATAAACTGTATCCTAGTTACAAATTAAAGCTAATTAGTTTGGAATTTAAAGCTTCATAATATAGAATTGCCAACTCCAAGAACCTCAAGAATACAATGTCAACCATCCAAATCAAACTTACACATAACAATAACTAATTGAAGAGGTCATGGACCCAAGCACATGTTATCAGAGCCATTTCACCAACTTTGATTTGATAACCTGCACATTATTGTTTTATATTACACATTCAACAGATGCAAACATTTCTTCTCCACCAACATATCCGTGTAAATAATAAGATAACGAATAATAGAGTAGGAAAAAAAAACTTCTCATTAAACAATTATACAAAGACAGTGCATGATCGTTGGTGCACATTGAAAAAAATATCATGTTATTTAACCACAACAAAGTTCTAGATTAAAGAAACCTACTTTTTTACTCATGAAGTCATCTACATCCCATATATGCAAAGAACCATCTTTGGATAATCTTAAAATTATCTCTTCAATTTAATTTTAGAGTTCCACTCTCCACAAGACAATGATCCAGATATATGCCCTTTATTGTTCTTCAAATCACGTCTAAATCTAAAATGTCAAAAAGATGAATATTAGTTCTAAATAGTAGATACATAAGGCTAACTATCTCGTACAGAAATTTAAAATCTCCATTATGCAAGTTGCCTTGAGCTTAGCTGCACTAATTTGATGACCTTCAAATGGTTCCACTTCCAGTTGTATAAAGGATTGCAAACGAGAATCCATCCATTGAAAATTACTGTGTGGTCATAACTGTTGGACACAACTTTAGAACTGAATTATGGTACCTAGTAATTAGTGGAAGCAACTCTACATGTCAACAATAACTAAAGCCCCGTTTGACAACCATTTTGCTTTTTGTTTTTCTTTTTAAAAATTAAGCCTATGGAGACTACTTCCACCTCTAAATTTCTTCCTTTGTTATCTACTTTTCATCAATAGTTTAAAAAACCAAGTCAAATTTTGAGAACTAAAAAAAGTAGCACTAAAAAATTTGTTTTTGTTCTGGAAATTTGACTAAGAATTCAACCATTGTACTGAAGAATGATGCAAATCATTGTAAAAAAATGTGGATGAAATAGATTTAGTTTTCAAAAACAAAAACAAAAAATCAAATGGTTACCAAATAGGGCCTAAATAATTGACTGTAATCAGAATTAGTAAACATTAGTTTGTAGTTAGACTGGATACTTTTATCTAATCTTTCCCTAACAAATAAATAACTCTACCACTTCTATGTGAAATACACTACTCCAACTTAGTTCACCGATAATACACATAGTCATCCATAACCTTTTGCACCATCACCCCATTCAAGCCAATAAGGGATGATACTAAAACATCCTAAAACTCCAAAGCTTCTCTGGAAGTCCTTGAGATACTCTAGCTAAAGCAGTAAAACTATATAACCTGATATTAAGTGGCCAACAATATTTATCCACCCTTCTCTATCATTTGAACATCTTGTTTCCATGTTCAAGAGAAGCTAAAATCAAAATCCATGTCCCAACCACTGATCAAAAAGACAAAAATCCCAATATGACGGAACAGAACCAGACATAACATCACCCATAATATTCAAATAAACAAACAAAACATCAGGCATTATTCACAATTATACAGATTTCAGTCAGAACCTTCATGGATCTCCCAAATGCACATTGAACAACCTCTCCATCCGACGAAGCTTTAGATAATAGATATAACCAAAAATCTCACTAACAATTCAACACTAAACTCAGATAAAATACCAATCAAAATTATCAAAACAAACCCCAAACCACTCCAAGAACCGCATACCCATAAATGTTTTGGATCCAATCAAACCTTCCTCATAATTTTAAATGGCATTTTCATAACAGTCCGCACCTATCCATTACCATAAATCTAAGTCACCACGATACACATCCAAATATGATCAAAATCAAGCAAAGACTCATCAGAGAAATATCATTGTTCAAAAAGTCAAAATATTCTCTAAAGAGAAAAACATAAGAGCGTTTAAATTACAAGCTCTTGATTTACCTCATCTTCTGGGGCCGCTCCAAAAAGCGAACCAATTCATTTCTTTCACACGCTTTAGCTCATCGACTTCGTCTTCTTTTATTGTTCCTCGTTCGATCGGTCTCTTATTCACCCACTCAAAGGATTTTACGTCTTTCTTTTAGAAAAACAGAAATGAGGTGAGGGGCAGGGCGAACCTCGCTACAACCAACTAGCAAAATGGTGATTTCGACTTCAAGATTTATAAATAAAGCAGTCCAAAAATAGGCAGGGAATTGATGGTTGAATTTCATTAAAAACTATTGAAAGAAACAAGCCTTAGTTTTGAAGGCCATACCCCAAGGCAAAACAAAGAAGTTTGGCAGTGCACTTTCAAAGTATCTTGGCTTTGACCTTTAAACCACTAACATGAGAGGGCTTCCAAAGGAGCTGTGTGTCACTTGAGGATTGAAGTTAAAGTACTTGGTTGTTGACAAAGAGCCAACTACAGCAGCCATTGTAATGGAAGAATTGTTTAGTTCCTTGCCATCCAGCTTTGCTAAATATACAGGCTCACTTTCTCAAATACATAAGAGTCATGGAAGGTTACCTGAGAAGAGAGACAGTTTAGGGCAACGTATTACAGTCCAGACTTTTTTTTTTTAAACGAAAACAAGACTATTCATTGATAAAATGAAAGAGTCTAAAACTAAAAATACGTGAGAGGAAACAAAATAAAAACTTTAAACTAGCCCATACAAGGCTAGAAACAAATTTCATCAAAAAGATTAATCCTGGAGAAAAAAATAAAGACATTCCAATTGAATACACATCTCAAGATGAACACATATTCTATATGCCTTAACTCAAACAAGCCCAAACCAATAGAAGAAGATCTTTCACTGCAATAGCTCAAAAGATTAAACTTGAAATTGCTGAGGAATCAATGAAATGAGAGAATAATTTCAAACTCGAAGAAAACTTCAGCAGCTTCCAACTAACCAGCTGACAGCACCTTCCAAAGAAAATAAGAATTGAACTTGATCATCAACTCGAGCGAACCAAAATGATGGAAAAGAAACCACTGCAGCCCACGATAAAGACTTCAAACTTAGCCAACAAATAGCAAAGAAGACACTCTGAGGACTCCAAACACCAACCACACACTGCCAGCGAAGCAAATATCTGGAAAATAAAACCTCAAAACCAATACCTTCATGCTGAAGAAAAACAAGGCTGAAAAGGCTTCCTACTTGAGACATTAAAGCTGCCAAATAGCCCAAAGGGAAATAAAAACACAGAAAAGCCAGAGCTTATACTCAAACAAAGAGGAAGCTATTGCCCTAGTTGAATACCACAAATATCTACAATTGATCTGAGGTTAGATGGAATTTGTGAAGGAGACACAGGGATGAACTTTGCTGGTTTTGAAATTAGCCCCTTCTTTTCTGCTGAATTTTGAAAAAGGCCATTCAATCCTTCCTCAAAGTGATCTTCTGAGAGTTGAGACTCTGGCACGGGCAACTGGGATTCAAATTCCTCTTCTTCATACTAACACTTGCTGTGGAATCAATGTTGGAATCAATTAGGGAAAGTAGGACTTTTTGGAGGAGCAATGCAAGGGGTGCACCTTCCAAACCTAAAAGGCTAAAACATATGTGCATCATACCAGCCTGATGGTTTCATAATTAAAAGATTTGGTTTAGACCACAAACATTTGATAGATATGTCATAATTAACATCAATTGTGAATAGACTACGGTCGACGTTAATCATGGTGTATTAGTACATTTCATTCTCCTTATCATATCTAACCATTCCTTCTATTTAGGTGGGAAATTTGCAACAATTACTCTGTCATGAGTTTAAGACAATACTCTGACTTACTCAAATAGTCAAATTCATGTTTAGGAGAAGAAAAAGTCCAAAATGATAATACAAAAAGTGGCATATAAACATATGCGTGCTAATTGGTAAGGAACAATACCTGCTATCTACATCATCTTCGTAGTGATTATTGTGGTATAGGGCCACTTCTACAATCCATCATTTGCTAACCTTTTGAAGATAATAGAACTGGTATTCAAACTCAACACCTAATCAATATTCCAATCATGGAGCTCAGCAACCACAAGCCAGAATTCTTTAAGGAAGCCCAGGTAAAATGAACAAAAATATATTAAAGAACAGATATGGTAACTGAAGAGGATCCTACTATTGCAACAAAGATATGAAACGTGGTAGGCTGGTACATATTTTGCTACTATCAATCTTCAAACTAGGCCGCCACAAGCTACTTCAATGGCGTAAGTAAACATCTTGAAGGCGATATCAAGATAAAACTATCAGGTCTGCCAGATTATACTTCAGGCGATATCAAGATAAAACTATCAGGTCTGCCAGATTATATTTCCAATAAAAAAAACCCCAACTGTTCACAACATTCAGCACTTCGTAACTGAAAGTAAGAAAAGAAACAAAGGAAAGAAAATTGTATAAAAAACATTCCTAGTATTTTTTGTTCAGATAATTTTTCAGGAACAAAAGAGAAAAATTTTAATGTCGGTAAAGACTAAAGAAAAAGAAAAATGAAATAACAGTCAGGTGATGATACTCTGCCTCAGTGACCATATTCCAAACACATCAAGAGAAAATTCAATAGTTCAACAGAGCCATGGGATGGAAAATATAGATCTTGGCAATGTGGGTTCTATTACACAGATCCATCCAAGTACCTAGCCCTCAGAGAAGTTCACCTGCATATTCTTCAAATTTAAAAGCTAAAAGCAACATAAATCCAGAAGCTGCCATCCTGAAAACCAATTTAGAAAATTAGTTGAATAGAGTCCAGTTGAAGAACAAAATAAAAAAGGAAGGAAAGCTTGAACAAGATAAATTATCTAATGCATTCTTGTTTATCTTTTTCTACTATTTGATAGACATGCTATGCTGAAAAGCTATCAGTAAGATGTTTGGTATATTGATCACAAAATTGTCCATTAACAGAATTCACTAAAGTTAGAGAAAAGACAACTTTGAAATTGGCATGTGAAATGCCAAACATCCAAATATTATTGGTAGAGAGGGCAATCCACAAGTCCCAAAATTTATTGTCAAATACATTAAAAATCTGTCTCATTGATAGATTAAGCCTTCTCAGAGCACCACTCTCGAGCATTTTGAAACATCCGCAACCATGGGCTAGGACCTCCTTTGCTCACATTCCACTGCTTTGGATACCAGGGAAACTGCCACATCATGAAGCAACGTTCTGGATGAGGCATCATAGCAAGGTGCCTACCATCAGGAGAACAAATTGCTGCAATTCCCAAAGGAGATCCATTTAGATTGAAAGGGTAAACTTCGGTTGGATTCCCATCGTCATCACAGTATCTTAGTGGAGCCAAGTCAGAGTGGAGAAGACGGTCGAGAATGCCATCATCAGGGAAGTATGCTCTCCCCTCACCATGGGCAGACCACACACCCAAAGTACTGCCTTCCATTCCCTTAAGCATTATAGCTGGAGAATCCTTTATGGTCACACTTGTGAAACGACACTCAAACCGTCCTGATTCATTGTGAATGAACCTTGGTTGCGATGGATCCCCACCAACCCCATGCACACCACCAACTTGAGGGCCTGGAACCCACCCTAAGAGAGCCATGAGCTGACACCCATTGCAAACTCCAAGGCTGAAAGTGTCGGGTCGTTTATAGAACTCTTGAAATTGATTCAAAAGGGGCTGATTGAAACGGATTGAAGCAGACCAACCTTTTGCAGAATCAAGCACGTCTGCATAACTAAAACCTCCAACAAATACTATTCCACGGAACTGCTGTAAAGTGATTTTTCCATTCAAAAGATCGGACATTGCCACATCCCATGGTTCAAAACCAGCAGCATAAAAAGCAGCAGACATTTCCCGGTCTCCATTGCTCCCTTCCTCCCGAATTACAGCTACCTTGGGTTTAGAAGTTGAAGACAAATACTTCTCATCTGTAGAAGAAGGAACAAAAGATAATTCCCACAAAGGTTCATGCCTAGATTTCAATCCCTCCTTTTCTGATTCAACACAAGAAGCCAATCTTTGCAATTTCTCCAGCTCAAAACTAGTTGCCTCCCATACATCTCTAAGCACAGAAGTTTCCTCATTCAGGTGAGATACTTCATCAACCTTGACTTCAATGGTAGGAGCAGCGGTTACTTGTCCAATGATATCAGCAGTAACACCTGCAGAAGTTAACTCACCCATTACCACGGCCAAATTCTCCTTGCTTACCTCAAGTACAAGTCCTAGCTCTTCTGCATAGAGTGTTTGGAACAAACTCTTCCCACGTGATGTCAAGTCCAAGCTAATGCCACAATTTCCAGCAAATGCCATCTCTAAGGCAGATACCAGCAAGCCACCATCACTAATATCATGACCAGCAGAGATTAACTCTTTAGCTAGGAGGTCTTGAATGCTCTCAAAAACTCTTTTGAAGTAAGGAACGTCATTGAGATCAGGACACACATCCCCAATTTGGTCAAAAGCCTGAGCAAGAGCTGATCCACCCAATCGCCGCTCTCCCTTTCCCAAATCAATATGAAGGATTACACCATCATCCCCTAACTTTAAATCAGGAGTAACAGTTTTTGTTATATCAGGACAAGTAACATAAGCACTAATTACAAGATTTCCAGGAGCCTTGACCACCTCTCCACCAGCTTGGGCTGCCATCGACAGGCTATCTTTACCTCCATCAATAGCTATGCCAAGTTCAATCATAGCCTCTGAAAGAGCCACAGCTGCATCATACATGGCTGCCCCTTCCCCATCAAGCTTAGCAGCATACATCCAATTTCCACTTGCTTTAACATCAGAAAGACGAGAAATTTTAGCCCAAACAAGATTAGTGAGTGCTTCTCCAACCGCCAATCTAGCCATTGCTTTGGGATCAAGTAGGCCTTTTATGGGTTGTTCCCCTATTGCACATGCACCTCCAGTCAAGCCCGAATAAGCTTGTGCAATAACTCCAACATCTGCAAGGGTAATCTGCAATGGACCTACAGTTTGTTGCTGAGCTACAAGACCAGTTACACATCTATCTACTTTTGTAGTCAAAAATCGTTTTGAACATACTGATGGAAGCCTTAACACTCTCTTAAGAGAATCTGCCACTGTCACTCCAGGAGCAATATCAAGTGGCTCCAAAGCATGAACAACTCGTTGGAATTCAAAGGTTTTCTGAGGCATGTCTCCAAGTACTTTCTCGAGCTCAAGATCCACAGCAGGAGGAGGTGGAGGAAGTCCGTTTGAAATGCATTTTTGAGTGGCAACACTATCAACTAAAACACAACGACCATGACCACTAATTACTCCAATTACAGCCATTGATAACCTCTCTCTATCACAAATTGACTGTAACAAGCTCCGACATTCAGGCTTAACTAAAATAGCATCTTGTTCTTGGTATTCTGCACCCCAAATCTCCAACACAGACATTGTATGGTCGCCGACAACAATTGCTCGAATATCAATTTCAGCTCCTTTTGGATATATAATTTCCTTCACAACATTACAATTTCCACCAGCTCCTTGGTCATGAATACTAATAATTGGGTTATTTTCCCCCATTTCAACACAAGCACGAACAACACGATAAAGTTTTTGTGCCATCTCAGCATCTCCACGCTGCACAGCATTAAAATCAAGTTCCGCATCATTCTGACCACTAACCATGCTTGATGCAGCCCCACCTCCCATACCAATGCGATAAGCAGGACCTCCAATTTTCACAACCAACATTCCAATGTCAGGCTCTTCCTTTGAGATGTGAATATGATCAATCTGGCCAATTGCTCCACTGAACATGATTGGCTTCAACCACTCTCGTCTTTCACCACTTGGCAGTCTCATTCCAAATGTTCTAGTATAGCCTTGAATCAATGGCTCCCCAAATTTGTTGCCATAGTCAGATGCACCATTACTTGCATCAATCAAGATCTTCAAAGGCGAAGCCAAGTTTGACGGGTAGGCAAAAGATGAATCTTCCCATGGGGAATAGGACCCCTCCATATTGAGATTCCCTACACAATAACCAGCTGTAGATGCCACAACAAAAGACCCCTTCCCAGTGGCATGAGTATCCCTTATCCGTCCTCCTACACCAGTTTCTGCACCAGGATAGGGAGCCACTGCACATGGAAAATTATGGGTCTCAGCTGTAAATAAAATATCGAGATCACGACTACTTTCTTCTAAAGGGCTCGTAGAACCAGGATAAACAGGTCGCAACTGATTAGCCAAGAATCCTCGAATTGCACTTGAATTATCCTTAAATCCAATCACTGAATTGTTAGGATTTGCCTTCAAGGTGCTCTTCACAATCTGCATAAGCGTTTGGCTCATAGGCTTTCCATCTATAACAAGCTTTCCAGTAAAAAACCAATGCCTACTATGCTCACTATTGGATTGAGCAATATCAAACAACTCCACCGTTGTTGGATTTCGCTTTATTTCCTCACTGAAAAGTTTGGTGTAGTATTGAAGATCTTGTTCATCAAATGCTAATCCCATCTCCTGATTAATCTCCTCTAGTGCCTTCCGGCCTCGCTCTAAAACGGGCACAAATCGAAACTCTTCAGGTCTCACACTAGTCTCAAACGACCTAAGCATCTGAACATAAACACATTCGGTCATCCGATCATAAACCATTGCAGAAAACTCATTAATCTGATGATCTTCTAATGCACCTTTACTATACAATAAATACCTCCTGGAACGTTCCATTCGTGACACCTCTGTTAATCCACATGCCTGGCAGATTGACACGGCATTAGAGGACCAAGCTGTGGTAAAAGACAAACGGGGTCCAACCTCAATTATAACAGAATCCAGTCCTTGCCGCTGCTTCTTCTCAAGAAAGCTCTCAGTTCCCAAATTCTCAGGCTCATAAGTTTCCTGAAGAAGCCATCTAAGCACAGATAGCTTATCATTTGAAATCTCAGATTGAATCCCAATGTTAAAACACTGCTCAGTTTGCAAACCAATAATCTGATTTGAAATCTTTGCTTGGACAGACTTGAGAAGCTCAGAAGTGGCACTCTCTTGAATCAAAGGAACTCGGAAGAAATGAATAACCTCTGTTGTGGGCTTCTCAACCAAGCTTGTGGCTTCATCTACTGGACTTGCAACTACCTTACAGTCCACAGCTCTGGGTTTGCTCGATGCACGACATCTCAAACGGGTATATCTTGTGCTTGAATGAAGTGATCCCACAGATAAAGTGGGCAGTATCCCCAACAACCCACGTCGTTTACAGTGAGAATAGCTCTGCAAAAACAAATTCTGCGTACGCCCACCCTGTCAAAAAGCAGAGAATCCAAGTCTTCATTAGCAAAGTGAATATGAGACCACAAAAAAAAAAAAAAAACTATTATCTACCTTCCGAAAACTAAATAAACTTCTCAAACTCCATAATGAAATTCCCCAGAAAGCCCAAACAACAATCAAAGAAACTAAAAACATACTCGCAGGAACTCGGCAGCAGTAATCTCCCCAGCAGTAGCCATTTAGCTAGCCTCTAAGATCAACTCCGCCTGTAAACAAATAAAGATCAGCCATTTCCCTTCTCAAACAATAGAAATTGAAACACCCATTACATGGACTGGGGAAAGAAGACAGAATCAATCAAATCGCTACAAAAAGAAAAAAGAAAAAGTCAAAACGCTTGAGCTAGAACTACTAACCACGGAAGCTAGACGAGATAGATGATATTGAGAAAAAGAGCGACGGCGCCGGCGAGGGTTCTTAAAGGGTTTTTGGTTCGACGGCGACGGAATAGGGAGGGATTCTCTAAGCACTAATCGTAATTGTAGTGGGTTCACTCAGTTGAACAAAATACAAACAAATGACCAAAAAAAAATGACAGATTTATTGGAATAAAATGATTGCATGAGCATATGAAATGTCTATTTTGCCCTTTAGTTAAAAAAATGGCTCTTTCCAAAAAAAAAAACAAACCCGTAAATTCTCGATAGCAGCAATCTGTGAAAACCCATCTCCTCAGATTCTTAATCGTGATTCTTCCGACTATCGGTTACCCAAGCGACGGCGACTTCACGGTGGTGTGCGACAGCAACGACGATTACCCAGCCGATGACGATGGAGCTCATTGACGACAAAACACAGAGAAGAAGATAGATAGGAAAAAAAATCTGAGATAGGAATTGGTCTGTAGCTGCCATTGGAGAGTCTATAGATGAATTACAATTCTTAATTGGGCGAATAGAAAGAATAGTCTGAACCAACACAAAACTCCAAATGTCTTCAAATGAGTTAAGAATTTAAAAGATAATCAAGTATTTGAGTATGATGTGGATATGATTGAATATACATGTGTTAATTGCAACCGGATTGAGTAACTATGAAAGATATCAGTGATCGTACATCAAAAAAACGAGTGACCTATCATTCAGATAACCATCATCTTAAGGAATATGAAGCAAAATGTCACTTTTCATTATTTTGTTTATTTTTTATTTGGGCCTCATCTCAGGAAGGATTTTAGAAAAAGAAAAATAATCTTTTTTTTATAAGAAAAAACAGACTTTTTTAAAAGAAATGAAGAAAGGTTACCTTTTTTTATTTTTATTAATTTGAATTCCTTTAAAATCTAAAATTTCAATTTATTCCCAACCTTCAAAATCTAAAATTAAATATTTTTTAAAAAAACAATATAACAATTTAAAATATTAAAAAAAAACTTAAATTTCTCATCTGCCAAAATTATATAAACAAAATATTAAAAAGATAATACTTTCTTTCCTTTCTGTAGGGAATCCAAAAAATAAATTTAATTCAAAACTCATTTTAAATCAATATGGTACCAAACATGAAGAAATTTGAGAGCATTTACTTATTTTAAATTTTAATTTGAATTCGTTTCTGTTGGCATCTAGACGCCGAACAACGAAGCATTAGGGATGTTGGGCCTTTCTTTTCACTTTGTGAGATATTTTATAAATTATATGTTTATCTATAAGAAGATTAATATCTAGTTTTTGTATAATTCATTAACTTTGTAAAATTATAATTCATCTATATATCATCTTCCTAATTTAATGATAATGTATATACTTTATTCTAAATTGAGAGAATATTCAAAGAGTGGCTAAAAATCCAGAAAAATTAAAGAGAAGTTAATGTTATTTGGGAGAAAGAGGAAGATGTAGGGATGTACATTTTATTGGGTTGATGATGTTTTTTTGGATCAAAAGACTCGAATAAAGTCTCTAACTCAATCCTTAAAATCTTTTAGACATTAATCAATTTTTTTCTTTTTAATTTAGAATATATAAATTTATCTACAATATATACTCATAACTAAAATCTTATCAAATTCAAATTTTAAATATCAAATATCTATGATATTTTTAAACAAAGACAAACATTATAATAATTTAAAAAAAAAACTTATCTATTCAAAATAATCAGAATCTAAACAAATAAAATTATATATAAATTTCATTAATATATATATATATATAATTGGAGTTGAGCTGGGTTGGATCAACCCAAATCTTCTTTTAGTCAACCTGCGACTCAAATCAAGCTAGAAAAAGTTTAACTTAATCCAATCCAATTCTTTTGGTGGTCCGGGTTGTCGATTGTTTGAATACCGTAATAAAATGAGTTTTTAATTTGTCCTAAAAGCAACATTTTAAAAAAGTGATCCCAGAAGTATTTATTTCCCTAAACAGTCCTATTTTTGGCAATTTCCCGATTTACTTCTCTTTCTTTTATTGATTTTTATTATTTTTTATAAGCTTCATTCAATTGATTTGCTTAATTTATTTGGTATTTAACCTTTTAATTTTTCTCAAATCGAAGGATTTACTTTTCTCACTTTTATTGATTTTATATTTTATTTTATACTTTTTTTTTTATAAACTTCTTTAATTGATTTGCTTAATTTATTGGATATTTGTAATACATGGTAAAATAAGAGAAAAAATCTAAAAATATATTACATCTTTAAAATATTTGTAAATATGGAGGAATTGACTAGTCAATTTTTTATTTTTTTTATTTCCAATTTCGCCCTCCCTTGTCTTATCTTGTTGTATACTTTTTTTTCTTTTTATTTTCTTTCTTTTCATCGATTTTTTGTCTTCATTTTTTTTCTATTTAATTTTCTTTCCTTTTTTCAATTCCTGCTTCTTCTCTTTTTCTTATTTTTATTTTTTTTCTTTCCTTTATTTGAATTTTTTCTTCTTCACTTTTTTTTTTCACAAGAATTATGAGACTGAGTTCCGTACGTATAACTTGAAAATACTCAATTCATAAGTGACTTAACACCAACAAGCCAATCATCAAGTTTGATTATTATAACAAATAATAAATATAAATAGCAAATGAAAGTCTATCAGTGGTACCACTAATATTTTCTATCGTTGATAGCTTAATCTTTGATTATATTTTCGTAGTTAATAGTCACTTATATAAATCTATCTTGATAGCCAACTTAGTGAATTTAATTAATAAAGTTGAATCTCGAACAAAAATGTAAGTGGAATACCTAAGAGTTATCATTAATAGCACGTTTATCAATGGTATAAGCTATCATAAAAAAGAAAATGGACTTATAAATGTTTGGGAAGGACAAGAAATGGGCAAAAAAGTGTTTAGTGGCTATGATTGATAGAAGCTACTATTGATAGCATGTTACCAGTGATAGAAGCTAATACTAATAACATGTTATCGATGATAGAAGCTACTCGATAGCACATTATCGGTGATAGAAGCTACCACTGATAGCACATTATCGATGATAGAGAACTATCATTTATAGCATGATATCAGTGAGATCATTGATATCATCTTATTAGTGATGTTATCAGTGAAAGAAGATATCACTGATAACCACAATATGAGTGATGTTAGTGATATCCATATATCGAGTTTCTTTCAAAGGTGATAACCAATTATAGAAGTCTATCATCGATAGCCTTAAGTGTTAATATTTCAAGGTTGATTCTAATTGATGAAGATCTATCAGTGATAACGACTGATAGCTGCTATCAGTGATAGTCATGATAAAAGATTATTAGTGATAACTACTATGATAATCAAAGTTGTTGGTCTTCTTTCAAAGTTGATCACTATTTATAAATCAATCATTGATAGCCACTGATAGCCTTTAAGTAGTAATATTTCAACGTTGATTCCAAATGATAAAAGTGAATCAATGATAGCTAATAACAATTGATAGCAAATTAAAAGTTAATATTTCAAGGTTGTATTAATTTTTCTAAAATTGAAAGCTATCATTGATAGCAACTATCATCGATAGCAATTGATAGAAGATATCAGCGATAGCAGCTGATAACAACTATCAGTGGTCATCATCGATAGCTGCTATTAGTGGTCATCACTGATAGTTGCTATTAATGGTCATCACTATAGTTGCTATCAGTGATAGCTTTTAATTTGAGAAAACCGGGAAGAAGGGAACAACATGGTGGCTAAGCATGAGTTTTTTAGTCTTTTACCATTTTTTTTGTATCTATATATGCAATTATTTTATCCTTGTACTACATATTATATTATTTTGGGCTTGAATTCTATTTATGCAACTAGCTCTAATTTATTTGATACTTAAACTTTTAATTTTGTGCCCGATGGGTTTTTGAAATTTAAAAATATCTAATAAATTCTCAATCTTTAAATTTTAAGATAAATTACTTTTTCAGCCTCTTAATTTTAGAAAATATACGCGTTTGGTTTTTCAAAAGTTATATTTTCCATCACTTTCAAAACATCTTTAAAAAAATATTAAAAATCACTTTTAGTCTCTAAATTTTCATGTAAGTAACAATTTAGTTTCTAAACTTTAGTTTGTAACAATTTAATCCATATACTTTTAATTCTGTAACAATTTAGTCGTTGAATTTTACTATGTAATAATCTAGTCCTTGAACTTTAAAATTTGTAACGATTTAGTCCCTATTGTAGAATTAGTGTTAAGGTTTAATGAGATTTCATGCATAAATAAACTGTTAAAATAATTAGAGACTTAATATTTTTACAAAATACAAAGTTTACATCATAAAGTAATTAAAAATTGACATCTAATTTTGATAAATTTTGTTACGTTAGGAATTAAATTATTACATACTCAAATTCAGGAACTAAATTGTTACAAAATTGAAAGTATAGACCAAAAGTGTTTTTCAATTGAAAATGATTAATGTTAAAGGATAGGTGGAGCAGCAGGGAAAAAAAAAAGTTTGAAACTGATTTTTAAAATTAAAATTAAAAACCCTAATTGAAGGTTAATAAAAACAAATGTGGGATAAATTTGAAGAAAATACTTATAAATAGAAAAATCCAAATAATATTTATACTTTATAGCAAAAAGTTCCAAAAGTACTTTATTTTTGAAACTTTTTGCTATAAAATTTAAATATTTTTAAATATTTATTTATATTTAAAAAGCCTCCATAATTTTTTTTTTTGTGAGGGGTTGCCTTGTCATATACTGATTTCTAAATCTATATTTACTAAGAGAATTTTTAAATTTATATTAGATCCTTAAATAATTTTTTTATATGGTATTCAAGTTAAATGCAACAAAATGTTTCCAAAAAAGAAAAACACAATTCAGGTTAAATGATAAGGGATTTTTTTTTTTTTAAATTAATCTCATTTTATTGAATTCTCACTAAATTCATAAATAATCTCATTATATTATATCCAAGTAAATGTAACACAATTTTTCAAAAATAAAACAATTCATTATATTATATCTAATAATTTTGATTTTCAAAAATAAAAATATCATTTTATCTAATTCACGGTCAATCTTTAAATAATCTCATTATATTATATTTAAGTTAGATGAAAAAAAAAATAAAAAAAAATAAAAAAATCTCATCATTCACTTTAAATGAAAAGGAATTTTGAAAAAAAAAAAAAAAGTCTAATTTTATCTAACAATCTTGATTTTTAAAATTAATTTACATTAAATCCTTAAATGATCACCGTTGAAAGAAAAATTTTGGACCAATCACAAATTGTCACGTCATTTCTCAAATTGATGGCAAAATTATAAATAATTGAATTTGAGACTAATTAGAAAGTTGACATATGTGTCCCAAATTGAAATTGATGACATAAATTGGCAAATTCGCCACATATTTTCATCATGACTCTTGGATTAAATAAAATTAATTTGGTCTAATTTGATATTATAATTTGGGTTAAAGTCTAATTGAACCCAAAAAAATAATTTAGGCCCCAATCCAATTAATTGGGCCCAAGAGCCAAGCCCATGAACCAAACAAGCCTAAACCCACAAAACCCACCTGAGAACTTTATAAATAGAGGAGTTCTCTTTATTTGTGGGGTTAGTAATTATATATTCTAGAGAGCCTAGAGAGAATTATCTACAATCAGAAGAGTCATTCCTTGACTCTTGTAGACTGAACTACTCCTTAAAGCTCAAATCCTGAAAAATACAAAAATTATTTCAAGACTACAACTTTAAGAGCATCACGCCCTTTGTTTCCCCGTCAAACATACACGTTCAACTGAGAGAGAATCAGAGAATCAAGTACTAGTGATTGAACCACATCGCATCAAATCGACAAAAACAAGTCCAACTCCACAAAACACGTTTTCTTTGGAAATCTCGTGCAAACAAATTGGCACACATGTTAGGACATCTCTACCTCTCATCTTCCTTTCATCCAAATCACCAAATCAACAAATGGTACAAAAAAAAGTCGCATCTAGAGCATCTTCTGCAAGCAACTCCTACATGGGACCTGTTATCCACAGTCGTTTGAAAGAGACCGTGCAAAAACAAGAGCAAGGTTCCATCATCGCACATAGTATTTTGAAACAATTAACTGAATCTCCAAAAGGTGGGATCGTCATTTAGAAAAATCCTTTGTTTAACAACTTTGCTCCTACGTCTGACCAGGCAAAAAAGAATCATACATGAATGTAATATCTGTCATGACAGCGGATGTAACAGTCGATGCACCCATGGCAGATTTGGAGAGGAAAAAAAGTTCTCGATGAAAGTTGTTGAGGAGCGAGATCATGAAATCGTTGCTTTAAAAGATCAGATACAAGCTCGTGAAATTGTTGAGTCGAGCCAAACTCCTGCTATCAAAACCAATGACAAAGGAAAAACCATGTTGCAGGAAAATATGTTGCGACAATCAACTTTTGTTGCCTCATTGTTAGTTTAGTAACAGCAAGATATGATCATATCTAGAGCTGAGTATAAAGGCTCATCTCAAAATTCTTTTATGTACTTCAAGCCGTACACTAAGTGAACTGATAACTTGAGGATGCATGTTGGGTACCAACCCCCGAAGTTCCAGCAATTCAATGGAAAGGGCAATCTAAAGCAACACATTGTCCACTTTGTTAAAACGTGTGAGAATGCAGGAACCAGAGGAGATTTGCTAGTCAAGCAGTTTGTCAGAACCTTGAAAGGAAACGCTTTAACCGATACACTAATATAGAGCCTGAGGTGATCGACAGTTAAAAGCAAATTGAAAGAGAGTTTTTAAACTACTTTTACAGCACCAGGCATACTGTCAACATGATGGAGTTGACGAATGCCAAGCAGTGAAAGGGAGATCTAGTCATCGACTACATCAATCGGTGGAGAGCTATGAGTCTTTACTGCAAAGACAGACTCACCAAATTGTCTGCTTTGGAGATGCGCACCTAAGGCATGCACTGGGGACTCCTCTACATTCTATAGGGGATAAAACTCCCGACATTTGAATAGTTTGTGACTTGCGCCCATGATATTGTTATGATTTTATTTATATAAACAATTTAGTTATCTAATAAAACAAGAGGTATTTTATTTGACATTTAGTTGCATTAACCCAAAGACCAATAAACTAAGATCCAAGGTTATCTGCTGTAACTTAAACATGTATGTGGAGACATACATGTGGATCATGTAACTTGAACGGTCTGTAGTAGATGGATAAGGTTGGATACTTTATCCTTGTGACACTACGAATATGGCCCATTTTGTAGTTATTACAATTGTTGTAAGATGCTACAAATGATCGGATACTGATAATTCATGTGGAGATATGTGAACGAGGGTATTCTATTCAAGGAGTTTGTATAAGACCGGACTACGAAATGAATAGTCTCTCTTTATAACACCATTACTAAAAGAGACTTACATTTCACTAGAATGACCATAGATGACTTGACCTAAATTCTGAGTGAGTTATGAACTCTAATGACTTGGGATTTGAACGTTCGTAATGTGCATGCATGATGATATGCTACAAGCTCATATTGCCATAAACTTGTAACGTAAAAGGTAATCTTATGTTGTGTTGTTGCTCATGCACACTTTATGCGATACTACTTCTAGATGTATGCGTTATTAATAGAATGTTTGTAGTATGCTCTATGTTGTCACAAGTTTCCTTGCATTGAAACCAAGTATAATTTCACCGTAAGTTTCTCAAAGTGAACCGAGGTCGAACATAGGGATTGCATAGTTAATGCGTTACATTCGTGATATATGCGACCAGGGGTATTTCAATTAATAAAAGATTGGTTTATACAGATATTTAAAATTGTGATAAAGTAAAGTTGCGGTAATACAATAAAATGCGATAAAAGTAAACCAAAGCTAATGTGATACAAGATATAGGTTACATGATACATGATACTGAGTTTGAGACTGACTGTAAAGATTATACAAAGAATCGTGTTATGCGGTGGCAAGGCTTTATGTACAAAACAGAAAGAGAAAAGATAATTAGTACAAACATCGCAAGTTCATTAATTGCGTTAAAGATATAACTACGGTTTCGCTTTCCCTTGGCGTACACCTCTCGGTGATCGGCCGTGTTCCCACATCTCTGTGGTGAAATAGGAATGAACGTAATGAATGCAAGGTTGCTTCCATCTCTGGAAGTACTTCTCGCTTTAGTTAACGCATTCTTCTAACCTTCTCTTGACAGATCAGAATGGCATCTTCACTTCTGCTCTCATAGGTGAAGATGCCGTCTAGCATGCTCTAGCTAAACATATTTATTTCTTTAGCACAAATTAATTTACTTGTTTAATTCATTCTAATTACCAAGGGATTAAGAAAACATCATGGAGAAAGCGATTATTGGAGGAACGGAAATAGATAGAAATATGGAGATGAAAATGATCATGACATTTATTTATAGAATCAAGCGTCTGATACATGGTATGAATGATTTAGACTAAAAAGATGGGATACAATTGATGATAGAGATAGAAACAAATACAGAAGAGTGCCAACGTCTTGACACAGATCTAGGTGGAGAAATCGTTGGCCGGCGTAAATGGAGTGAATGGAAGGATGAGTGTCCCCTCTCAGGCTTCCTCAACCGGTAGAATTGATCTAGGTATAGAGCTTCACGGTGGGGATTTAGAATGATTCGCCCTGAGACTCACCTCTCGGCCTTGCCTCTTTTCTTTCTGGATCTTCTCCGATCAGCACTCAGATCAACCTCTCTTTCAATATACAAATATCAAAATAGCCTCGTATCAAGTATATCTTTCAGTGAATTCTCTGAGAGTATTTATAGATGAATGCTCTGACTCTCTACTGTGTGGTCCCCACTTTATTGTTATGGAAATTTCGAAAATGGTGGAATAAATATTCCTTCTGTTATGCAATCAATCCATCGAAAATGCACAACAGTTAGTTGTACACGTGTCAAAATCCTCCGCGATTGTGTTGTTCATTTGCATCTTTCGATCATGTGCTCGCATGCAGTGTTGTTTTTTATTACCGCATGCGGTTGAAGTTGCGTTGAATGCAAAGCTCTTGATCGATTGTCGCATGCGCTATCATTACGTTGATCGTCTATTCATTCCTAAATGATTGGCGCAATGCGACATAAATGCGTTGTTCTTTTTATCTTGAGCCATGAATGCATGCAGTAACTTGATTTACTACAAAACAGACTTGAAATATTCTTTTCTACCATCGCAATGGTGTCAGTGGGTGTATTGACGACAATTTATAATTCTTGCATTTCTTAGCCAATTTCCATATAATTGACGCAACTTTCCTCTCTTTTAACCGCAATATCTAAATAAAGTAGTATAAATAACTTGTATTTCTACAAGTTATCACACCCCTAAATTTAGATATATGCTTGTCCTCAAGCATATCTTCTACTAAGGCAATAATTCTCAATTCCTATCCTAAATTTTTGCGTCGATTGGTTGCTCCGAATACTCCACTTAGGCAACATTACTTAACATTGCAATTTCCTTCCATCCTTGCTAATTCCTAACAGAGCCCTACTTTATTCTAGGGGTGTTCAAAAAACCTGGTAACTTGACCAATCCGGACTACCCAACCCAAACTGCAAAGGTTGGGTTGGGTTAGATTTTATTTTGGGTTGAGTTGGGTTAAAAATGTTAAAAGATATTAAATTCGGGTTGGGTCTTAGGTTACCTCATTTCATGNAAAGAACTAATAGGGTTCATTATTAGCCAACCCAGATTTTTGGATTGGTCCACAAAAATCTTCCAACCCGGCCCAACCCGGACTATGTACACCCCTACTTTATTCTTCTATACTATAAATTTCTGCTAAAAAATGCTTTTCTAGTTTTAAAAAGAATGTTTACCTCTTTTTGTCAAAACAACTTGATGTGTCTAGATGCGGTGGTCAAACTTTGCATCATTTATTAGAGACTATTGATCATGGTTATACTCTTCGTTTTGGCATGTTCCCACGGGTGTCATGTGAACATCCAATTACGGTTGTGTGCCAATCTCAATTTTAACTCATGAATTTCAGAGGAGTTGTCTCTTGTTTCTTTTATTTATTTTTCTTTTGCATTTTTTCTTTTCATATTGCGTCGTTCTTGGAAACCCACAATTGTTTTGGCTTTCCCCCACAGGTGTCATATGAACATCCAACTACGAACAGACTCCTTTCACAGCTTAACTCTTATCAGGTTGGAAATGTTTTTGAGGTTTCCCTTGTGCTGACATTGGAGTTTATATGATTTTTTTTAAAGAATGAGCGCATTTTTCTTCATGACCGCATACTCTTGATCTCATCTGCTCAGACCTTCTCCACCCCCAAATTTAGAGATGCGCAAGGTCTTCATTGCGTTGTTTGGATAGAATAGACAAACACTTAGACAAAATTTCAAAAAGAAGGTTTGAGCAAAATTTTGAAGGGTAAAAGGTAAAGTATTGCTAAGTTATGAATTAACTAAGTGTTAGTCAGACAATACAAAGTGTGGGAAATGTTTCTAAGTGTATGCATATTATACATCATGGCAGCGCAATGAATAACACAAAAAGAAAGATTAAGAATATCGCAAAGTTGACAAAGGATGATAAAGAAGAGGCACAGACATATGTAAAGAATTGTTACTTAGTTGTATTGAAAATTAACTAAGTATATAAATAATTACAAATAACGCAATACAAAATTTTTTTTCCTGTACAAAGAATCAAAGAATTTAATTAAACATAGAAAAATAATGAATTGTAGTTATCTTTCGAATTTGATTCAGACGGGTGCACGATTAAAAATTATACCGTGCTTCCATTAACGCAAATACATTTTTGCTGAGGACGGGCAAAAATGCATGTATTACCGCAACACACCCCTTAACTAAACGCATTTCTGGAGGATCGGGCACACGATATTTCTACCAGCACATCACTACCTCAACATAGTGCATCTTCGCTAAGGATGGGCAAAGAACGCATACGAGCACAACTCACCCCTCAACGCAATGCATTTGGGTGTAATGGACGAAAAGTGTATCTATTAACATGAAATGCACCCATCATCTTGTTATATACCAATTTTTATTTTTCTTTTTAATTCATCATAACATAAGTCGAAAAGACTTTGCGGTGTTCAATGTTTCATCCAGTCATTCACAAAAATTAAGAACAACGCTACTAATGCATACAAATTAAAGAAATTAAACATGATATGGAAATACTCGACTGAATTAAATTGAAGGTAAATACAAAAAGCATTAAAAGCTAATTCTAATAAGTAATAAATAACGCAATTTAGGAAGCAGTAAAGGCAAGCTGTAAAGAAAGCAAGTAAACATAGATAGGGACGCTGATTGAAAGAAGTTCTCAAAATTACCGCAATCACATCCCTTGCAAGCGGTTAATCCTGCTTGCCCAAGTCAATGGTATCCATGCGTCAATCTATGTCGCCTCCGTAGTAAGGCTTAATTCATTGGCCATTGACTTAAACGCGTTGTTCCCGTCTAAAGTTGTTAGTTCCACTGCGCCGTGGGGAAAGATAGTCTTGATTTGGAACGGCCCAAACCAGCGAGACTTCAACTTCCCTGGGAACAATCGCAAACATGCATTAAATAATAATACCTGTTGACCTTTGACGAATGTTCGGTCATTTATGCGGTCTTCATGCCACTTCTTGGTTTTCTCCTTATAGATCTTGGCATTTCCATAAGCGTCCCTTCGCCATTTGACCAACTGGTTCAGTTGCAGCTTCCGGACTTTCCCTGCACTTGCTAAATCAAACTTCAGCTTCTTGCATGCCCACATCAACTTATGTTCCAACTCGAGTGGCAGATGACAAGCTTTTCCAAAGATCAAGGCATACGGGGACATGCCAATTGGTGTTTTATAGACTGTCCTGTATGCCCATAGTGCCTCATTAAGCTTGGGCGACCAATCCTTCCTGGAGGTATTGACTACCTTCTTCAAGATAGCTTTGATCTCTCGATTAGAAATCTTTGCCTGCCCATTAGTCTGTGTGTGATAAGCAGTTGCAACCCTATGGCTGACGTTAAATTTAGTCAACAGGTTGGTGATTATGTGGTTGATGAAGTAAGAGCCCTCATCGCTGATTAAGGCACGTGGCATCCCATATCGAGCAAAAATATTCTTCTTTAGAAACTTCGCCACTGTGGCTGCATCATTCTTGGCACATGCGATGGCCTCAACCCATTTTGAGACGTAATCAACCGTGACCAGGATGTAGTGATGACCTTCTGATGGTGGAAATGGGCCCATGAAGTTGATTCCTCAAACAATTCAACCTCTATAAGATTGACGTCAAAGGCATTTCATTTATTTTAGACATATTCCCTGTTCTTTGGCATCTATCGCACTGAACAACGTGGGCATGGGCATCCTTAAACAATATTAGCCAGAAATAGCCACTCTGCAAGCACTAGAAGAAATTAGACCTTTAATGAGTTTTAAACCGACATTAAAGGGCTTTAATATCGGTTGGCAACCGACATTAAAGGTAGTGTTATTAAAGGCCTTTAATATTGGTTGCCTTTAATGTTGGTTTTAAATCGACATTAAAGGCCTTCAGTAACACCAATATTGCAGCCTTCAATGTCAGTTGCAACCGACATTGAAAGTCTCAACATTGAAAGTCTTGCAATCGACATTAAAGGTCCTTAATGTCGGTTACAACAGACATTAAAGCCTGTTTTTTTTTTAATTCTTAACCGACATTGAAGCCCAAATCTATCTGTTTTTTTTTTAAAATTTCGTTGTCGAATCCATTTTTTTGGTCAAATAAGTTAAAAACGACATTATATGTCTTGTGTTGGGTCAGGAAATGTCCGTCTTTGTTTTATATTAAAGAGTATAAAAAAAAATGCATGGCGAACCCATCAATATTTGTCTTCCACATATGAATTTATCCACAAACAAGAATCAATATTTCCAATCCACTACATATACTCATCAATATTTGTCTTCCACCTATGAATTTATCAACAAACAAGAATCATAATACCAAAACCAGACTTTCATAGAATATTTACACCAAAGCCATCATTTCTCTCATTCATAAATATCAAGTAGTACTAATTCCATGAATAAACAAGAATCACAATACCAGAATCACAATACCATAAATACAACTTCCAATAATAAACAGATCATGTCTTCCACCTATGAATTTATCCACAAACAAGAATCACAATACCAGAACCAGACTTTCATAGAATACTTACACCAAGCCAACCAGAACCAGACTTTCAAAGAATACTTACACCAAGCCATCATTTCTCTCATTCACAAATATCTAGTACTAATTCCATGAATAAACCAGAATCACAATACCATAAATACAGCTTTCAATGATAAACAGATCATGTCTTCCACCTATGAATTTATTCACAAACAAGAATCACAATACCAGAACCAGACTTTCATAGAATACTTACATCAAGACATCATTTCTCTCATTCACAAATATCTAGTACTAATTCCATGAATAAACAAGAATCACAATACCAGAATCACAATACCATAAATACAACTTCCAATAATAAACAGATCATGTCTTCCACCTATGAATTTATTCACAAACAAGAATCACAATACCTGAACCAAACTTTCATAGAATACTTACACCAAAGCCATCATCTCTCTCATTCACAAATATCAAGTAGTACTAATTCCATGAATAAACAAGAATCAAATACCATAATCCAACTTCCAATAATAAACAGATCATGTCTTCCACCTATGAATTTATCCACAAATTCATTCTAAGCTAGCATTTACATTCTATTGAGACAAAAAAACAAGAATTACATCCTTACACAAATCGGCCAACAAAACTTGCCCATTGGGTCCGAATTATGTCGATCTCTCCTTGCGTATATGCATCTTTTGTATTGAACTACAAAAAGGAAAAAAAAAAAGATAAACTCAACATAAGTTTACATCCATTTATTAAATTAAAGCTAGCACTATATAAAAAATAAATAATTTACGTACGAGATTAGTAATGGGAGTAGTAGGATTATGCACTATTTTATATATATACTTTGCACAAAGTAACCGCATCCTACAGAATCTAATTGAAGGGGACACTACATATAAAGTTGAAAACAATTGTTAAATTTTTATAAAGAATTCGAATGAACATAAATTGTTAAAAAAATGAATACAAATTTACCTTTACAGGTTTCCATTTTGGAGAAGACCGATAGTGTTGGAGATCGTGCTTGGCTTGTCATGTTTTCAATCCACTAAATAGTTTAAAAACATTAGTTAAACATAAATACTTCAATTAAGAGCTAAGAAAGTTCAATTACACTATTTATAACTCCATGAAAATCCTCTTGAACCTTACTTCAAAGAGAATCCAAAACATAAACACAATTTTCTTGTAGATTGATTACAATCAATATCCAATGATAACTATAATAAGTAACAATTTTGAAATATTAGTACGTGTATAATACAAATTAGCCACAACATAAACACAATTTACTTACCATGTGTTATATGGAATGAGGACTATTTGGTCTAACTTAGTCGATTGTAAGTATATAATATTAATGCTGAGAAAATTTTAAGATGAGACGATATATATAAGTTTAAGATGATATAGATATTGTGTGAAAATTGTATATAGTTTTAAAAATTAAAAAGAATACACAAGATAAAATGGTTTTGAAGTTCAGAAGGTGAAGACAAATATCCCTCAACCCGAAGCATTGGGGGCGAGGGTACGCGAAAAAAAAAAACAATGGGCTCTGGGAGTGTTAAGGAGATAGGTTGAA
>NC_052355.1:21635194-21637394 GCF_009727055.1 Benincasa hispida | reverse complement strand
CCGATTGGCACATTCTTGAGTAACTTCATCAAAGTATTCATTATTCTTTCCTTTTCTTGCTTCTTTCCATAAAGTCGCCCGATAAGAAGGGTCATTCGATAGGTTCTACATGAACATACATATTTAATTAGCATAAACATATTAGAATAAAATATTTAATTTAAGTCGAATAACTCACTAATTCTATAAAATATTCTTTTCTACCATCGCAATGGTGTCAGTGGGTGTATTGACGACAATTTATAATTCTTGCATTTCTTAGCCAATTTCCATACAATTGATACAACTTTCCTCTCTTTTAACCGCAATATCTAAATAAAGTAGTATAAATAACTTGTATTTCTACAAGTTATCACACCCCCAAATTTAGATATATGCTTGTCCTCAAGCATATCTTCTTCTAAGGCAATAATGCTCAATTCCTATCCTAAATTTTTGCATCGATTGGTTGCTCTGAATGCTCCACTTAGGCAACATTACTTTACATTGCAATTTCTTTCCATCCTTGTTAATTCCTAACAGAGCCCTACTTTATTCTTCTATACTACAATTTCTGCTCAAAAATGCTTTTCTAGTTTTAAAAAGAATGTTTACCTCGTCTTGTCAAAACAACTTGATGTGCCTGGATGCGGTGGTCAAACTTTGCGTCATTTATTAAAGACTATTGATCATGGTTACACCCTTCGTTTTGGCCTTTCCCACGAGTATCATGCGAACATCCAACTACGGTTGTGTGCCAATCTCAATTTTAACTCATGAATTTTAGAGGAGTTGTCTCTTGTTTCTTTTATTTATTTTTCTGTTGCATTTTTTCTTTTCATATTGCGTTGTTCTTGGAAACCCACATTCGTTTTGGCTTACTCCCACGGGTGTCATGTGAACATCCAACTACGAACAGGCTCTTTTCACAATTTAACTCTTATCAGGTTGGGAATGTTTTTGTGGTTTCCCTTGCGCTGACATTGGAGTTTATATGATTTTTTTTTAAAGAATGAACGCATTTTTCTTAATGACCGCATACTCTTAATCTCATCTGCTCAGACCTTTCCCACCCTCAAATTTAGAGATGCGCAAAGTTCTCATTGCGTTGTTTGGACAGAATAGACAAACACTTAGAAAAAATTTCAAAAAGAAGATTTGAGCAAAATTTTGAAAGGAAAAAGGTAAAGTATTGCTAAGCTATGAATTAACTAAGTGTTAGTGAGAAATTACAAAATGTGGGAAATATTCCTAAGTGTATGCATATTATACATCATGGCAGCGTAATGAATAACGTAAAAAGAAAGATTAAGAATATCGCAAAGTTGACAAAGAATGATAAAGAAGAGGCACAGGCATATTTAAAGAATTGTTACTTAGTTATATATACAAATAATCACAAATAACGCAATACAATTTTTTTTTTGCCTGTACAAAGAATCAAAGAATTTAATTAAACATAGAAAAATAATGAATTGTAGTTATCTTTTGAATTTGATTCAGACGGGTGCATGATTAAAAATTACACCGTGCTTCCATTAATGCAAATACATTTTTGCTGAGGATGGGCAACAACACATGTATTCCCGCAACACACCCCTTAACTAAACGCATTTCTGGAGGATCGGGCGCACGGTATTTCTACCAGCGCATCACTACCTCAACATAGTGCATCTTCGCTAAGGATGGGCAAAGAATGTATATGAGCGCAACATACCCCTCAACGCAATGCATTTGGGTGTAATGGACGAAAAGTGTATTTGTTAACATGAAATGCACCCACCATCTCGTTATATACCAATTTTTATTTTTCTTTTTAATTCATCTATAACGCAAGTCCAAAAGACTTTGCGGTGTTCAATGTTTCAACCAGTCATTCACAAAAATTAAGAATAATGCTACTAATGCATACAAATTAAAGAAATTAAACATGATATGGAAATACTCGAATAAATTAAATTGAAGGTAAATACAGAAAGCATTAAAAGCTAATTCTAATAAGCAGTAAATAATGCAATTTAGGAAGCAGTAAAGGCAAGCTGTAAAGAAAGCAAGTAAACATAGATAGGGATGCTGATTGAAAGAAGTTCTCAAAATTACCGCAATCACATCCCCTGCAAGCGGTTAATCTTGCTTGCCCAAGTTAATGGTATCCATGCGTCGATCTATGTCGCCTCCATAGTAAGGCTTAATTCGTTGGCCATTGACTTTAAATGCATTG
>NC_052355.1:21615684-21635169 GCF_009727055.1 Benincasa hispida | reverse complement strand
CATCCACTCCGCCCTACAAACTCAATAACAAATCTCACAAAACTAGTCAATAAATAAACAGAATAGGACACCTACACCCATACCCCCAAATTCAGTAACATACTTATACTACCTTGTAAAAGTCTGTATATCGCTCGTAGATAAGAACTCCTAAACATAGTAACACCTAAAACTGCGTCAAAATATAAACCACCGTAAACCAACCACCAAAAATAATTTCATTACCACCATGTATTGAGAGAAAAAATACAGTACTTCTAATATAAGTATTATGAAAAGTCAATATTAAATATTAACCAATTCAACTACAGCTAAAGGACATACGCATAGTTATATTAGCAACTCATTAAACCATTATTAAACCATACCTCTATCTCACCCATAATCAAAACAATCATCTTCATACATCAAATCTGATAAAACAAAATCAAACCCTATATATGATAAAAAATAAATACCGTGGATGACTACGGCAAACCATAAACAACACCAAGGAACAAGCACTTAACTACCATCCAATACTACCAAAAACCAAGAGACCCCTAGCCGCGACACCAACGAAATATTTAGCTATAACACAACCATACAACGTAGTTATACTCTCATCGCACACCCAAACGACGCAAGACACTATCTCACCCAGAAACACACAACTACTCCATCAAAAATTACTTGATTATTACGATATTATGGCCAACTAACCCATCAAACAGTTAACAAACAGACACACTAGGATTGTCTGTAATGACATGTATACCCCAACTAACGTAGCCCCATAGTCACCTTAAGACCTCTCAGGACTCTAATATCATTTATTCAGATCCTATGCTATCAAAACTAGTCCTCTTCAAAAAAGCTATAACAACTTATCAAGCCTCAATCATAGCCTATGTACTAAAAGAAACAATCTCTTCTACACCTGAACTGGATGGAAAGAATACAATCCATTCATCTACGTCCAGCCCAGACAAAGTCCCGAGGCTGGGACCGTGACGAATAGGTGTTGCTCCTTTGCAAGAGTTTCAGACAAAACTCAATGAAAATCCAACAAACACTGAGCAAACCCATTTAACTAATTGGGCAAAAGACCAGGGGAACAAAGAACCCTCCAAAGGTCACCAAATTTCGAAACAACCGATTCACATGATCAGATTTCACCTACTGTAAATAACAATCAACACATATACACAGTCATTCCACTACTACAAACTCATAACACCCCCTCACCCCACAAATAGAATCTACCATTCTTAGCATAAAAATAACTACAAATTCTCTTACAAACACGTATCCTACCGAGAGACATATCTAGCCACCTATTCCACTACAACCTAATAGTACACATAAACATACCAGCCGCTATCATTACACAATAATTATCAGAGTAATTCACATTAAAGAACCAAAGAAGTGTGGAATTATTAATAAACCCAGAAATAAACTATAACATAAAAATTATCGCAATGAGATCAGAGACGCCAAAAGACACCAATTCTTAACAAATTCCCCACTCCAATACCAAACTTAAATTGTACAAACTGATGATTAAAAATCAAATACAGATCAACTACAAGCCATAATTACTCTCTACTCATACGAGCAGGCTTCCAGTCCCAGTACCCGACGCTCCAGTACTCAACACATAGATAATCAAACAATCTTCCATATCTCTACTAACACACACCGATACCAATTCTCCATCAAATTCTATCTCACCCCTGATTCCAGATTGACGGATACCAAATCTCGTATCACTCCACCCTAACTTGGTTCAATTCAACATTAAAATATAAATCCAAAAAAGACGATCCCAATTCTAAACTAGACGCAAGTTAACACTATTATATGTTCTAGACATTCGAAATCCGCTTACCCCCTCGGTATGAGATCCAATTAATAATCCATACAGCTCTATCCCCACACATCTACAACCCTCCATGCATAGAACTAGTTACTCGACAGCCCCTAATCGAGCAAACCATTATCTTCAAATATCCGCATTACCTCAATTTACTAATATCAGACCTATCTGGTCCATAACATACAAGCATTATCCCGGCTGCGCACCACCATAATTACTAGTGCGTACTACCTTCATTAGTGCTATCGGGCTAGACGCAGATTCACAACCATATATACACAGACGCCGAGGTGGGCCGCACGGAGTATTACTGGGCTTAGCTCAAGTAGCGAACAATTCTTCACACAGTACAAAGGAGCCGTAGTATATAAGAAACATCACGAGATTCACAGACATTCAATCTACAGAAACCGAAATAAAAATATTTCCCTTAATTCCTTCAATTCTGAGGCTAAACCACGATCCACATAATATCACTAAACCCCAAAACCCCCACCCATCCACCTGTCATACTATAATAACTACGACATTAGCTATGGTAACCCCTTGCATCAAATACCGAAATACCCAAACATTTACTACCTTACCTAAATTCTATCATGAACCACTTACCACTCTTCTTACACTAGATTCAGACAAATCCGTCGAGCTCTATCCCACCACTCAAAATAATATCATCAAATTACATACTAGAAGCTAAACTGTAGATCCTATAAAACAACTCATCAACTCATCAAACCAAATACAACAGCAAATCATCCAAGATCAGCCATCACCCATAAATACCTTACCAACCCCTACTAGAACAAATCCCATGACATATTAATCCCTCAAATCACCATAAAACAGTCAAACTCATTCTCCATAGATCACAAATTCATAACTTATGACAGAAACTTACTTCCCTCAAACCTGTATAACGACTTAAGTCATACCAGACTACAAAGCTCTACTGGATGCTACCTCTTGCATTCTACACGATGCTCTTCCACTAAAGATCACTAACAACCAACTAGACCATCCATAACCTAAATCACAACTTCCCAATGAGAGATAAACAACATCTTCCTCATGGTACGGGAGCTTAACCATCATTCCTAGCGTCAGAAGCATCACTCACCTCAAAAGACAATCAATCACCCCATTCATCTAATGAATCTCCCAGTGAACCACCAAAGGTCTTGGCAGAGTGGTTATTATCACCTCTGTGCATTACACCCTTCCACTAACTAAAATCCCAATCTCTCGTATATCTCAGACGATGATCGTCACCATCCACAAACAACCACTCGGTCTCCAACAAACTCTCCCTCAGGTCCATACACGTTATGTCTTCTACGTAAACCACAGCTAGCGTCATACATATTCTTCGCAATGATCCAAAATAGACACAGAATGAATAATGAACATTGGTGAATCTCACACTCGCGTCTATCAAAGAATGTATCACTCCCATCATGAAAGTTGCCTTTAGACGTCAATCTTAATAGGTTTGAATAATCTCTTTTGAACCACAAAGTAAAACCAAACATGTTCTGAACTGCTATCCTAATATCCACAACCCAAGCGAGAACTTCCACTGAACTACAACTCCCTCCATACTCAGAAAGTTCAAAACACTCAAAGATCCCATTTTTCTAGCATTATAACATACATCCTATTCAAAAAAGGTTCATATCCAAAAACCAAGTCATAAAAACATAACACATTTACATAACCTCCACTGGTACCCATAACCAACAACTTTGCGTTGATACTTTACACCCATTGCCCTCCATTCATACACATAGCTCTAGAAGACACAATCCCGACTACATAAATGAAAGCTAAATCTACATTAATCAATACTAAGTACATGCCAAGCAATTATGAAATGCACGAACTCGAAATCACCAAAAGAAACTCACGGAACAAAATCGCTACCACCCCACTCAGCGGCCCACGGAAACAACGTTTTCATACCTAATCAACAACCTTCAATACTCACAAACAGTCATACAGCACCACTATAACTACAACTAAAACTCTTCCTACTCTGCCCACAATCGATTAATCGCGCTGAATTAAGCTCGAACTCCACAACACACAACCCCTAAAAACCCATTGAATTGCCTTAAATTACAACAACCCAGCGATACAAGACTAAGCTGAGACTCTCCACTCTTAACTACTCCAATGAACCCCCGCTCTTATAAACATGACGGAAAAAACTAAATCACATCCATCTAACACGACAAGAGAAAAACATCATATCATCAACCCAATCATAATAAACAACGACCTCACCTAAAACGTATTAGCAATCACTTAAACTAACATTACACTTACTCTATCATCACTATACAAAAACTTACAGTCAGACATCACCACCACAACACTCACAAAAACATCGATCTTATAAAACTACAAATCGAACACTCCCCAACCGCGCGCCATTCTGTACAAAAGACACCTGCCTATCCAATCAACATTCTCAAAAAATCCAACAACCTAAAAAATGCTACAACATAAAAAAAATAGCGGCACCTAACTCAACACAGACCATATAAACCCCAGTAGAACTTAAAAAAAAAAAAAAATCTAATAATAATAGAACTTAAATTATTTAACAATGAGAACAACAAGTCAAGAATCCATAAAAACACATATAATCTAAATCTATGCCAATGAAGAGCATATATAGTAACCATTAATTCCAATCACCATTATAATCTTAATCTAAACCACAAGCAGTCAAAAGATCGATTTCCAGTAGTACCGCATCTCAATAAATCAACCAACATATATCACCAAAATACCTCATAAAAACAAAACACACCAAGAACATTCTCACAATCCATAGACCAAAAACCAACCATAGCTCTCAGATACCCAAAACACTCGACGACAAAGCAACTGTCGAGCTCATAAAAATGAAACACCGACCGCCTAATACAAACCAAAACAACACCTTGGCATGTCCCATATTGCCTGGTCTTTAGAAAAGTTGTCAATCTAACCGCTCGAGTTTGAACATAAGGCGATGTGGGCATACCAAGAAGCTGAAGTGTGATTTACAAGTGCGGGAAAAGTCTAGAAAGCTACACTGAAACCAGTGGTCGAATGGCGAGGGACCCTATGAAAATGCCAAGATTCTATAAGGAGAAAAACCAAGAAGTTAGGCAATGAAGACCGATAAATGACCGGACCATTTGTTGAAGGTCAAACAGGTATTATTATTATGCACGTTGCGATTGTTCCAGGGAAGGTTGAAGAGTTCCCGCTAGTTCTGGGCCGTTTCGAAATCAAGAGCTATCTTTCCCAGGGCGCAGTAGACAATAACTTTAACGGACAGCGACCAATCCTTCCTGGAGGTATTGACTACCTTCTTCAAGATAGTTTTGATCTCTCAGTTAAAAAGCTCTACCTGCCCATTAGTCTGTGGGTGATAAGCAGTTGCAACCCTATGGCTGACATTAAATTTAGTCAACAGGTTGGTGATTATGCGGTTGATGAAGTGAGAGCCCTTATCGCTGATTAAGGCTTGTGGCATCCCATATCGAGCAAAAATATTCTTCTTTAGAAACTTCGCCGCTGTGGCCGCATCATTCTTGGCACATGTGATGGCCTCAACCCATTTTGAGACGTAATCAACCACGACCAGGATGTAGTGATGACCTTTTGATGGTGGAAATGGGCCTATGAAGTCGATTCCCCAAACATCAAATTATTCAACCTTTAAGATTGACGTCAAAGGCATTTCATTTATTTTAGACATATTCCCCATTCTCTGGCATCTATCGCACTGAACAACGTGGGCATGGGCATCCTTAAACAGTGTTGGCCAGAAATAACCACTCTGCAAGACCTTTGCGGTAGTCCGCTGCCCCTCAAAATGTTCTCCGTAAGGGGACTCGTGACAAAGCTCCAGAATTTGCTTGACTTCGTGCTCAGGAACACATCGTCGTAGAATATGATCAGGTCCAAGTCGGTATAGGAATGGGTCGTCCCAGAAATAAAATTTGACGTCATGTCTCAGTTTCTTCCTCTATTGGTAAGTATAGTCCTCCGGTGCTTAGCCGGAAACTATGAAGTCCACAATGTCCGCATACCATGGAACATTAATGCCTACTGACGTCAGTATCTCATCAGGGGATCATTCTTCAATATCTTTCTCTTTCCCTTGAACCTTGCAATTTTCCAATCTTGACAGATGATCGGCGACTTGGTTCTTGGTTCCCTTCCGGTCTTTGATTTCTAGGTCAAACTCTTGCAAGAGCAACACCTATCGTATCAGCCTCGGTTTTTCATCCTTCTTTGTCATCAGATATTTGATCACAGAGTGATCGGTATACACCACAACATTTTTTTCGATCAAGTATGTCGGAATTTCTCCAGTGCAAATATCACTGTGAGCATTTCCTTCTTCGTGGTTGTATAATTCTCCTAGCATCATTCAACGTTTTACTTGCATAGTAGATGGGATGCAATACCTTGTCCTTGCGTTGACTCAACATTGCGCCCACTGCATAACCGCTAGCATCACACATCAACTCAAATGGTTGTGTCCAATCTGGCCCAATCGAAATAGGTGCGGTGATGAGCGCATTTTTCAATGTGTTAAATGCTTCAGTGCACTCATCATCAAAATTACATTCTCGGTCAACTTCAAGGAGCGCACTTAGGGACCTTGCAAGATGGGAGAAGTTGCGAATAAATCTTCGATAGAACCCAGCGTGTCCAAGAAAACTCCTAAGTGTTTTCACGTTCACTGGTGGAGGTAGCTTGGAAATTGCGTCGATTTTCACATGGTCAACTTCCAGTCCTACCTTCGAGATTTTATGATCCAGTACAATCCCTTTCTCAACCATAAAGTGGCATTTTTCCCAGTTCAGAACAAGATTCGTTGCCACACATCTCTTCAAGACTTTCTCAAGGTTAGCTAAACAGGAGTCATAATATTGCCGAAAATTGAAAAATCCATCCATGAGTACCTCGATTGAATCCTCCAAGTAATCTGAAAAGATCGCCATCATATAGCGTTGGAAAGTACCTGGCGCATTACAGAGTCCAAACCGCATGCAACGGAATGCAAACGTACCAAATGGGCACGTAAATGTTGTCTTATCTTGATCCTCCGACGCAATTGCAATTTGGTTGTACCCTGAATAGCCGTCAAGAAAGTAGAAGAATTCATTCCCAGCAAGTCTGTCTAACATCTGATCAATGAATGAGAGTGGGAAGTGGTCCTTTTTAGTTGCCAAATTTAACTTGCAATAATCCATACAGATTCTCCACCCCGTGGTTGTTCTTATGGGAATTAATTCGTTTTTGTTATTGGTGACGACTATCATCCCCCCTTTCTTCGGAACACACTGCACTGGTCTCACTTAGCTTCTATCAGATATCGGGTAGATGACACCTGCGTCCAGCCACTTCACTACTTCCTTCTTTACAACCTCTCTCATTGCAGGGTTCAAGCGACATTGCCTTTCTATCGATCCCATTTTCCCTTTTTCTAGACGAATCTTGTGCATGCAATACGAGGGATTGATTCCTCAAATGTCTGTCAAGGTCCATCCTAAAGCCTTTGCATTGTTTCTCAGGATCTGGATGAGTGCTTCTTCCTTCTCCTTACTCAGCGAAGCAGAAATGATAACTGGTAACGTGTTGTTACCTCCTAAGTAAGCATACGTGAGGTGTACAGGCAACGACTTCAACTCTAGCACGAGAGGTTCTTTCAAGGATGGCTTAGTGCGTTGTGAGGTTCGTTTAGATAACTCGAGTGGTTCAAAATTTGATTCAACGTGAATTGCGGCTCAATCCTCCCCCACATTGCGCCGATTCCAAAATCTTCTTCTTCCAACTCTTCTAGGGGCTCGTGCCAAGGTTCTTACCGTAGTTCCTCAATATATTGGCAATTCTCCATATCACTTGGGTACTTCAACGCATTGAAAACGTTGAACTTTACTTCTTGATCGTCAACCCTGATGGTGAGTTCTCCTTTCTGCACATCAATAAACGTTCACCCTGTTGCGAGAAATGGGCGACCCAAGATGATAGGCACTTCTCTATCAGCTTCATAATCCAATATGATAAAGTTCGCTGGGAAGATAAACTTATCCACTTGCACGAGCACATCCTCTATTTTGCCCTCAGGATGTGTTATCGATCTGTCAGCCAACTGTAGTGTAATCGTGGTTGGTCTTGCGTTGCTGATATCCAACTTTTTAAGGATCGATAAGGGCATTAGATTTATGCTCGCCCCTAAATCGCACAGCGCGTTCCCGACTTTCTTCCCTCCTATTGAGCAGGGCAACGTAAAACTCCTAGGATCCTTCATTTTGGTGGGGATATTGTTTTGAAATAGTGCACTACATTTATACGTTAACGCAACTATTTTATTCTCCCCGATCTTTCTTTTGTTAGCAAGTATATCCTTGAGAAATTTTACATAGCTCGACATTTTTTCCAAAGCTTCTATTAAGGGAATATTGATGTGTAATTGTCGGAGAAAGTCTAAGAACCTCTGAAATTGCTTACTATCATCTTTCTTCTTCAGCTTGGACTGGAAAGGTGGAGGATCCCGCCTTACTTCTTGTTTAATTGGCTGTTCATTGAGGTCCCGTTCTTGCTGTGTTTCATTAGCTGGAGGTTGCGTTGATTTAGAATTCAAGTCTTGAGGAGCTTCATCTTCTATAAGTATACTCACTTCTGGACTGATAATTTTTCCACTACTGATTGATTGGTCATCATCGACAGTTATATCCACTGGTCTTGTTGTTGAATCTAGTACTGGTGGCATAGGGGCTGTTGTTTTACCATTTCTCAATGTCACTACATGACATTGCTCTTTACCTCGTGGCCCCGATGCTCTTGAACTACTAGGCAGCGTACCAGGCGCTTTATTTTTCCACTTAACCGCAAGCTGTTCAATCTGCTCTTCCAAACATCTAAGGCAGGCAGCTTGCGACTGTCTAATTGCCTCGCTCTTTTCGATATAGTGCTTCAATGACATCTTCAGAGATGAGGTACTGTAAGAGGTATCTGATGAGAATGGTTGGTCATATGGTGGTATACCTTGAGAGTTACCTGGGCTACAGTCCGGATTAATGAAGACTAGAGGGTTGCCTCGATCCCTTTGATAACTGTCTTGATGGAAACTATGGCTTCTCTGGTTGTGATTCCCATCCCAACTTAAAGTTGGGTGATCCCACCAACCAGGGTTGTAGTTGTTGCCAAAAGGTTCATTGCAGACAGAGTATACAAACTGTTGATTTCACGGGCAGACGTCCACTGGATGTCCCTCTCCACATTGATCGCAATTCATTGTGGCCACGTGTGTCAACGCATTAACTTGTGCTGAACCCTGAGAGAGATTTCTCTATTGATTAGCCATCATTTGAAGGAGTGAGGTCATCATGGTCATCTGATCTACCAGTGTGCTCATTGTATCAGTTGACACATTGGCACTTTCTACTCTTTCTTACTCTAGACCACTTTCTCAAACCCGGCATCAATCCACTCATCAGAATGTCACGAGATGCGATCTAATATGCTCTTGGCTTCCGTATATGATCTGCCCATTAATCATCCTGCTGCTGAGGCATCAACAACTGCTTTTGTTGATTGATCTAAGTCATTGTAAAAAGTCTCCATCAGAATGCTATTAGGAAGCCCGATATGCGGACAACTCTTCACTAACTGTTTTAAACGCACCCAGGCGGTGCTCAAAGTCTCATAACTTATTTTTTCAAAATTCAACACATCCCCCCGTCTTCTTGCGTTGACGGTTGGAGGGAAGAATCTATTCATGAACTTGCCAACCAACTGTTCCCACGCATTAATCTCATCTGGCTCTAACGACTGAGCCCACCTCTTTGCTTCGTCCCACAATGTATACGGGAAAAGATCTAACCTATGTCCTTCTTGAGTCACATCAGGCATGGAGAATGTGCTGCACATGTCTATAAAACTCGTCAAATGAGCATGTGGGCCTTCTCCTTGTAATCCTATGAATTGCCCCACATTCTAAATCATCTGCTGCAGCATAATCGGTCGTATTTCAAAGCTTACATTCTCCTTAACCATGGGTCTTGAAAATCCGACGCTGCATAGTTCCTCATAGGAATGTTGCAGTTAGCAACAAGAAATATGAAGTCTTGCTCTGGCCAATTTTCCCTTTGATTCCCTGCGGGTACCTCATTATTATTAGCCATGCTTCTTCACCATTTAATTCGGCCCTGATGTGTTTCTACGCGAATAATACATTTGATCTCTTGGTTCGTTTAGAATTACTGGATCACTCTAGAACTCATAAGTCGTCAGACTGCTCTTCGCGATAAACAACCAGTACAAAGAGATCTGTCCTGCAAAATATCACAAACATATTCAACACTAACCGTTACTAATCCCCGACAACGGTGCCATAAACTTGATGACTTGGGATTTGAATGTTCGTAATATGCATGCATGATGATGTGCTACAAGCTCATATTGCCATAAACTTGTAACACAAAAGGTAATCTTATGCTGTGTTGTTGCTCATGCACACTTTATGCGATACTACTTCTAGATATATGCATTATTAATGGGATGCTTGTAGTACGCTCTGCGTTGTCACAAGTTTCCTTGCGTTGAAACCAAGTATAATTTCACCGCCAGTTTCTCGGAATGAACCGAGGTCGAACACAGGGATTGCGTAGTTAATGCGTTATGTTCGTGATATATGCGACCAGGGGTTTTTCAATTAATAAAAGATTGGTTTATTTAAAATTGCGGCAAGTAAAATATGCGGTAAAGTAAAGTTGCGGTAATACAATAAAATGAGATAAAAGTAAACCTAAGCTAATGTGATACAAGATATAGGTTACATGATACATGATACCGAGTTTGAGACTGACTGTGAAGATTATACAAAGAATCGTGTTATGCGGTGGCAAGGTGTTATGTATGAAGCAGAAAGAGAAAAGATAATTAGTAAAAACATCGCAAGTTCATCAATTGCGTTAAAGATATAAGTACGGTTCTGCTTTCCCTTGGCGTATACCTCTCGATGATCGACCGTGTTCCCATATCTCTGTGGTGAAACAGGGATGAACGTAATGAACGTAAGGTTGCTTCCATCTCTAGAAGTACTTCTTGCTTTAGTTAACGCATTCTTCTAACCTTCTCTCAACAGATCAGAATGGCATCTTCACTTTTGCTCTCACAGGTGAAGATGCCGTCTAGCATGCTCTAGCTAAACATATTTATTTCTTTAGCACAAATTAATTTACTTGTTTAATTCATTCTAATTACCAAGGGATTAAGAAAACATTGTGGAGAAAGTGATTAATGGAGGAACGAAAATAGACAAAAAAATGGAGATGAAAATGATCATGACATTTAATTATAGAATCAAGTGTCTGATACATGGTGTGAATGACTTAGACTAAGAAGATGAGATACAATTGATGATAGAGATAGAAACAAATACAGAAGAGTGCCAACGTCTTGACACAGATCTGGATGGAGAAATCGCTTGCCGGTGTATGGAGTGAATGGAAGGATGAGTGTCCCTCTCAAGCTTGCTCAACCGGTAGAGTTGATCTAGGTACAGAGCTTCACAGCGGGGATTTAGAATGATTCGCCCTGAGACTCTCCTCTTGACCTTGCCTCTTTTCTTCCCGGATCTTCTCCGATCAGCACTCAATACAAATATCAAAATAGCCTCGTATCAAGTATATCTTTCAGTGAATTCTCTGAGGTTATTTATAGATGATTGCTCTGACTCTCTGCCGTGTGGTCCCCACTTTATTGTTATGGAAATTTCGAAAATGGTGGAATAAATATTCCTTCTGTTATGCAATCAATCCATCGAAAATGCACAACGGTAAGTTGTACACGTGTCAAAATCCTCCGCGATTGCGTTGCTCATTTGCATCTTTCGATCATATGCTCGCATGCGGTGTTGTTTTTTTTATTACCGCATGCGGTTGAAGTTGCGTTGAACGTAAAGCTCTTGATCGATTTTCGCATGCGCCGTCATTGCGTTAATCATCTATTCATTCCTGAATGATTGGCACAATGCGACGTAGATGTGTTGTTCTTTTTATCTTGAGCCATGAACGCATGCGGTGACTTGATTTCCTGCAAAACAGACTTAAAATATTCTTTTCTACCATCGCAATGGTGTCAGTAGGTGTATTGACGACAATTTATAATTCTTGCATTTCTTAGCCAATTTCCATACAATTGACGCAACTTTCCTTTCTTTCAACTAAAAATGTCTAAATAAAGCAGTATAAATAACTTGTATTTCTACAAGTTATCAAACTTCTGTCTATGAAGGAGGTCCTTTTATTTGTATGGGTGAGAGTGGCCAGATTCGCTGACTCAACATGCCTAATATTTTAGGGATTTATCTGATTGAGAAGCTGAGAACGCAACTACACAAGAAGAAATTCACTCATCCCTAGTGTTAGGGTAAATGGAGAAATTGCTCAGTCGAGAACTGATTCCCGAGCTTGAACAATGTGGCGCCACAACCTCTCCTGGCCCCAGAGGGGTTTGGTTATAGTTGGACTATAACTAATTGTTTATTAGAGAGATCAGTGGTACTTAAGGAGTTAGATGTAACTACAGGAGAAAAACGAGAATTTTGGCCCAGTTGGACTTACGAGCAATTTATAAAGACTCAATGCACTGTTGGTTGGTTATATCCAATAGACAAAGAAATGTATCTATAGTATGAAGAGTACAGTCATCGGTCTTTAGTGGAGTGGCCGACAGTTAATGGAAGTTGTTTAATTTAATTTAAGAGTTTAATTAATTAATCAAGTACCATTGGAGCTTCAATCTACAAGTCTATAAGGTCCCTTCATGAGCTCAATTAGGATTAATGAGAATCAAATTAATTTTGGATTACGAATTGTTTAAATTAATTGAAGGGGATTAATTATATGAGATATAATTAATATAGTTTATGTGATACATTATATTCTAAAATTTATTACATGAGATATAGTTAATATAATGTATATGATACATTATAATATAAAGTTTTATTTGAGAGAAAATAAATATTTGAATATGATTTAAATATGAATTATATGAATAAGATTCATATTAAAAACTATAGGTTAAATTAATGTGAATATAATTCATATTAAATACTATAGGTTAAACAAGAAAATAATAACTAAAGATTATATTATATGTGATATAATTATTATAGGTTATGTGTTATATTAGATATAACATATAGTTTAATATACATATAAATTAAAATTGGTTTTAATTTAATAGTTATTAGGGAGAGAGTTATTTGATAACCTCCCTTCCCCCTCACCCCGCCCCACTTCCCCTCTCTCTCATTTTAACGTGGTGTATAATAGACAGAGGAAGATTATTCACTTTTTCTTCTTCTGAGAAAGATCTACAATTCTCTCTGTGAAATTAATCCTCTCTCAACAAAGCCTTTCTCTCTCCCAACCAAAATTAGTCTCACTAAAGCCCATAACTCTTAGTGATTCTGATGCTTGAGAATAACGGGGAGGAGCTCTTAGTGGTGTCCGCCCTTGATGTTGTGATCGTATGTTCGTGGGTTCGAGTGAGAGTTCAAATTGTTCGTGCAGTACATCGGGAGAGGATTCATGAAGAACTTGGTCTTCGAGGGTAAGTGATCCTCTAATCCCTTCATCATCTCTAACTTTTTCTAAGAAAGCATGCTTAATTAGGACGGTCTAATCCTAGTTTTTGTCCTTTGCATTATACATGTTTTATAAAATTAAAATTGGGGCATGATCCTTTTGCTGCTGGTAGCCACCTACTCTTTAAATTGGTATAAGAGCGTCGATTGACTCCCAATTTAATATTTTCAAACTTTAATTCAGAGTTATGGTAGGTGGAAATTTGCGTTTTGGATGTATGTTCTGTGGTTTTGCACTTTTGATGTTTTCAAGATTGGCAATTAAAATTCTGCTACTTTTATTTTGATTCGGTTTGTAAGGGCCCGTTGTTTTTTGCATAATTTTATTGCAATCGAGTTGTAATTCATGTCCGGGTCGTTCATGATCAAGTTTCAGCTTCAATTTGGTGAAAAACGGAGTAAACATAGTCAATTTTGGCCGATCGAGTGAGGCAGAGCAACCTTTCTACCTTTACGCGACAAGGTAAAAAGCATAGTGTCACTACGTTCTAGTCGCAGCATTGCTACGTTGTAGGGCAGCGTAGCGTCACACTACAACAAGCAAAAGCCAGTATAACAATGTTGTTGTCGAGTGTCATTATGCTTTGAAAGTGAGCCGTGCACGTGAAGAGCCGTCCAGATCATGGGTTCGAGCCTCCCAAGCGGTTTAGCGACAGCTTTCTTTGGGTTTTTTTTTTATTATTATTTGTAATAATTAAGTTATTTGTTGTATTATTCGTTAACTGAATTAATATAAAGTGTTATATTATTTTAATTAATGCTTTAGGATGTCAATCTCGATCAAATGTTGCTTTTAATTATCATAGATGTATGGTTATTTTTTAATTATATATTTGATAGCTCTAAAAAAGAGCTATAATTCATTGTTTAATTTAGGCTCATTAATGGACTTTATGTATTAATTGTCTTTTTTTGTAGGTACCGAGCAACCAAGATGTAGAATTGACCATTTGATGAGAAAGGGGGTTAATTTAAAGTAATTTGGAGTTAATTTGAGCATTTGGGCTTCAAAGAAGAGGAAATGACCAAACTACCCTTGATTGAAGCATCACAATGCTCATACATTCTTAAGTGCAACGCTTCTGTCATAGCATTGCAACGTTATGGATTCTTTGACGCAATTCCCAGTCGTGTGCACATGCCTTTCTTTAGCCCGTACACATGGCAACATTGCAATGGCATTCATAGGGTTGCAACGCTGCTACTTTTTCTATAAATAATTTCTTCAGTTTTAGGTTAAAGGGAATGCTAAAATTCATGGAGGTCGATGAGAGACCTAACTTTCTTCTTTCCCCTTTGTATTTTCAGTACCAATAGGTTAGTTTTATGTTTTATTTTGGGTTATAATCGATGGATTAGATGACCGTTCTTGATTTGTCTATGGATTAAGAGGTAAATCCATCTAATTTCTTTGAGTAAGAGGTTCGATGCAATTTTCTTGGGATTTCTTTGATTGAATTTTACGCTCTTTAATTCCGTGCTTTCTTTGAATCTTGTTGTAATTTAGATTTGCATTTATGTGTTGGACTGATGAACTATCATAATCACATGTCTTAGCTAGTCAAATTTTCAGCCTGCACGTTTTCTTTGTGTTCGTCTGTGCTTAAAATCACCACAGTGGCAAAAGATTAAACATGAATGCTTAGATTTATAGGTTGGTCTTAAGTCTTAGTAATGTACGTTTAATCTAGATTCGAAGAATATGTTGGTTAATTGAATAAGGCTTTCCTGACAATTAATCGATACAATTGAATCCTCGTTCTTAATGCATATAACTTTTAATTCTATATGATCGCTAAGAACCCAGTAGAATTAAGAGCATAGAATTTAATTAGCGTATTTGCTTTCTGACCTTAATTGATAATTAGGACGCTTGATCGATTTTGATTTAATTAGTTGTCGACCTTAGTAGAGACTAGTTAAATCACTTCAATTTGGTAGTTGTGCATGCAAAGAATCGAATGCTTGTTTAATTATCGAGGTCCATGATAGAAATTGTATAGAATTTTTCCTCTTGCTCTAGAAATTGGATGGACTCTATTCCTAAATTACATTTACCTTTTGCATTTTAATTTTCTTCATGTTTTCAAATTAACCAAAAATCAAAACCCCAGTTTTTATTGCTTTTTCACTGTCAATTTTAGTTTAAGAGAGATTTAATTCTTGGCTTCCCTATAGTTCAACCCTGCATTTACCACTATTGCTACATTTTTGTAGTGATAAGAGTAGTTCGGTGATTTTTATAAATTTTCTTTTAATCAGGTTTGAGGTTTATTAGCGATGTAAGCCTCAGCCTTATCAAATCATTTTGATTGCAACTCTTTTTCGGCATCGTTTAATTCTCGAAAAGGACCACAAATCAAAAGAAAATTTATAATACCGAACTACTCCTATCACTACAAAGAGGTAGCAATTGTGGTAAGTACGGTTCGATCCGCAGGGAAGCGCGATTTGTTTCGTTAAGTCAATTTCCTAACTAGAGCGGTAAATGGTGTGGGGAGGGGGGGGGGGGTTGGTGTGAAAGAGATAAACATGTGAAACATAAAATATAAAGGTAAATGTTATCTAGGATAAGGGCCTATCTATTTTCGAGAGCAAGAGAGAATCTTGGAATTCAATAATTTTGCTTAACTAGTTTCTACAAAGGTCAACAACAAATTAAAATCGAATCAATTAGCATCCTAATTATTAATCAAGATTCAAAAAGCAAACCTTAACTAAATGATAGGTCTTGTAAAGAGCTATCTTATTAGTACTAATTCTCTCAATTATACTTCAATTCTTTATTTAAATTGTCTATTTTATAGATAAATTCCATTCTCAACACGAATGGAGTTATTTCGAAGAATTTGGAGCTAAATCAACCCAAACAACACCAAAGAATCACTTTAAAGAAAGAGCCCCGACAAGTTTCCACATTTCCCCTTAAAAGGATCAATTCAACATACTTCAACAATACTCGGAGCATCGCAACGCTCCCCACAGCACTAAGTTTAGCGCTGAAGGATAGAATACACCCATCTGTTACAAAATAGGGCAACATCGCAATGCTTCAGCCAGAGTCGTAATGCTTTGGAGATTGACGGAATCGTCTACATGTGTGTGTTGTGCAACCCAATGTCGACTCAGCGTCAAGACCTTCACCCAATGCTTCTTGGCTTTTTTACGATTTAACATTGCAACGGTAACCTAAGCATCGCGACGCTACACCTGCACATATAAAAATTGTTCTTTCATTTTCAGCAGGGAAGAAGAATGAGAAAAATTTACATTTGTTGATAGAGAGAATCTTAGACCAAAATTAGAGAAATTCCACGAATTTGTTCTTGTGTTGAGAGATTTCTTAAAATTTCACAAGTCTTCTTTGTGACATTATTCATGGATTGCATCAATTGTTCAAGGATTTCTTTCAAGACTTCTCAATTCTATGGCTAGGTAATTATATTTCTCGGGAAATATTAATTCTAGGTTTAAATTCTTGAGTTCTTTTGTAGATTTTCTTGAACTTTCTACATTCTTGAATGTTCTTGGGCTGAATTCGAATAGAAATTAATGGAGGATAATTGACGCTTTGATTCTATTGATTTCTTGAATGTAATTCTTGTTTGGCACTATTGTATAATGGTGAGATAGGTTACAAAAATTAAGTTTTCTTGTGTTAATTAGGACTTTTTCCGAATTTAACTCTTGAATTTCTTAATTTAGAACATTTATTCGACCATTCTTAAAATTTATTCTATGTGTTTCTTGAATGCCATAATCATGATAACCCTTGTCTTTAAAGCAATCTAAGAAAAGAACATGATAAATGCTATATGGAAGTGCTTTTTACTTAAATTAGTGCTAATTGATATGATTCATGTTAATTGGCTATATGGGTCTTTAAGGGTCTTTTCTTATTGATTATGGGATGTTGAGTTTTTAAGTAATTGTTCAAGAACAATGATAGGATTAAACCTAACAAGATTTCCCAAGATTTTTTTTTCTATCAATTCCCTTCTAAAAAAAATTAGTAGGATTGAGTTACAAATTGCTTTCAACTTCATTCTAGTTAGTTTTTAGTTTCTTTACAAACAAATCCTCCCCTCTCCCCCCCAAATTGCTATATTTTTTTATTCAAAGTTTATTTTTTGGTCAATTAATAGAGGTTCCTTTGGGATCGACCTCCTACTTCCACTACATATTAGTTTTAGTAGTTCTTTGAGCACTATAAATTTCATTTGCTTGGGTAAGATAGAATTTATGATACTTATTTTGCATCGATCAAATTGGAACCAACACAAACAAACACTATGGAAGAAGCAAGGGAGCAAACGTTAAGAGAGCTTGCCGAACCAGATTACACTCAATAACCATTATGTATAGCATATCCGGAGACTACGGTACCTTTTGAATTGAAACCCGGTTTAGTTCATCTTTTACCCACTTTCTGAGGTAATCTAGGGGAGGACCCACATACCAAATGAAATTCTTTCATGATATGCCGCAAAAATGTAAAGATTTGGGAATGTTTACCTTATCATGAAAAATAGGAGATAGAATTATTACTCATGCTATGCTAGATTTAGGTGCTTCAATAAACGTTATGCCTTTTCATGTTTATGAAGACCTTAAATTGAATGGCCTACAAAAAACGACTGTTTACATACAACTAGTCGATAGGTCATAAATACAACTCCTAGGCATAATAGAGGATGTTTTGTTGAGAGTTGGTGAATTAATATTTCCAGTTTATTTTTATATTTTAAAAATGGATGAACCATAATCTACTTCTTCTTCTAATATTTTACTTGGTAGACTCTTAATGAAAACAGCAAAAACTAGAATCAACGTAGATAAAGGGTTTTTATTAGTAGAATTTGATGGAGAGGTAAAGTCTTCCAACATTTATGATGCCATGAAATTTTTAGAGGAGTATTTGTCTCTTTGTTCCATAGATACATGTGACATGTTTGATGGTTTGTTGTTTTCTATTGATGAAAATTTGGATTGTTTAGTTGCCCTCTCCATTGATCTTGATGATGATGACTCTTTGATTGACTCTTTGTTTACTTCTAATGATTTTGATTTGAACGATAATTCATTGGGGTTGTATGTCCTAAAATTTGCATTTTGTAATGTTAAATGTATTCTATTATCAATAAAGATCTTATTGACATTTATTCAATAAAACTATTATTGAATATGTGAATTGCACTTGTAAAGTCTAAAACCAATAAACTAAATATTCATGGCTATTATATGAATACATGAACTTTATGTGGAGACATAAGAGTGGATCAAGTTCATTAAATAGCCAAAATGATTTATAGTATACGAATAAGGTTGGGTACCTTATTCTGGTAACAGTATCGGATGCGGCCCACTCTGTAGTTGTTAGATACTTTATTCCCATAAGATTTAAAGCTAATATAATCTCTCCTCAGGATTCCTCTATCTCCCGAAGAAAAATATAATGAATTAGTGGGTCCATGAAGATATGTTTTCGTGTTAAGGAGGGACACAAACATGTTTGTCTAAACATGGCTAATTGTTGTCGGAGATAGTTTTTTTTTTTAATTTTAGGGATATAACCTTTCCTATGTGGAACAACATGAAAGGGCTACAGAAAAATGGTCATTAGGATGAACCTTTCATATCAGTTCCATTATAACCTACATTTTCATGAATTAGATTAAATTAGAAGGACAACACATTCATGGATCGTCAATGTATACTTTTAAAAAAACTATATAAAATAATTAAAAAATTTAGCCCAGCCCATATCCGGTCCGGGTACGGGGTTTCGGGCGAAAAACAGGAATACCCACTGCTTGATCCAATACTCGACCGGACCGGGCGGCCAAACTTCTCAAAGCTCCCCTCACGCCCACGCCCCCCTCTACCCCGTTTCCCCTCCCCCTACACGACTAATTCGTCTAGTGTTGCTTGTAGCTAACATGATCGCTGTAGT
>NC_052355.1:21586182-21612155 GCF_009727055.1 Benincasa hispida | reverse complement strand
TAAAAATTTTTTGTAAAAGTGCTACAAACGAAGTGATCCTGATTCGTTCATGTATTGACATGAGGAGCACGAGGGCAATCCTATGCAATGAGTTTGCATAAGATCGGAACCAAGAATTAAGTCATCTTACTTTATAACATTGCTTTACTATTTAAGACTGACTATTTCAAAGCGATGACCTAGGTAACTTGACCTTAATCCTGAGCTAATTATTGAATTCCTTTTTATTCGGGATTATCCGTAGATTTGCATGGGTGAGGGTTGGCTCAACAGCACCGACTCAATAAGCTTCCCATTTCAGGGTAAGACCAAGGTAGATAGCTAAAGATATAGGGTGCAAAATGGAATTCACTCCTGCCCGCTTTCAGGGATAATAGAGAGGTTATTCCCTTAAGTGCTGTCTCCGGGTCTTGAACAAGGGGCCTCACCCTCTCATTGGCCCGAGAAGGACTCGTTTAGTGATTGGATCACAAACCAATTGTTCATTACAGAGGATTAGTGGAACACTTAAGGAGCAAGATATAATATTGGGGGTAAAACAGTTTTTGACCCAGCCGTTATTACAAACAACCTGTTGAAGGGTTAACTTATTAATCATAAGTTATATTGAGTGAACATAATATATCTATAGTGAGAGAGTGCAATTACTGGACTTTAGTAGAGTGACCCAGTAGTGTAATGAATGGTGGTTAGTTAGGTTAAATGAATTTAGTCAGTTAATCGTGATCGTTGAAGCCCATGATCTGTAGGTCCATGAGTCCCCCTACTAGCTCATATCGGATTAAACCTTTGTGTAGAGAACGTATTTGAAATGTTTTTTGGTTTTTGGAGCAAAACATTAAATATATACGATATATATTAACTTATGTTTAATTGTGATTAACATAATGAGAGAGAACATAGGAGAATGATATTTTAAATAAAGTTAAATATCAAGATTATGAATAAGGTATTCATATAAATTGGAGTATAGTGTTGGATTAAATATCAAATTAAACTAATTAAATTGTTTAAATTAATTATTTCATTTAAATTTAATTTTAAAATATGATTATTAGAATGAATTTAAAAAATTACATGGAATTGTCAAAATTGCATTAAAAGTTAAATTGTTGACTAGGTAAAAAATGCAATGGAAGTCAAATTGTTGACTTTTGACTTTTGAAAGTCAAAAAAAGTCAGATTTTTGTTTGACCTGTTGACTATTGAGAGTTCAACTTTTGACCAAGTTAGTGGAAAGATCCAACATTTGTGAGTATGAAATGTCAATTTCACATGGCTAAATATTGTTCTTCATTTGAAGACACCACGTTCCACTAAATCCCACTTTGAGTTAGTGGATTTTTTGGTTAGTAAATACTCACAAAATCTCACAAAGTTGCATGTTTTGCATGTAATGGTCTTTATAAAAGGGAGTGTAAATGAATTTTAAAACTCTTCGGCCTCTAGTGGAAATTGATGAGATTATATGATAAATCTCATCCATTTTTCTCTCAAAGTTTTACTTTTTTCCTCTCCAAATTAGTCACTCACCGAATCCCACCATCTCCGTTCTAAGGCTAGAGAATAGTCGGGAAGACTCTCGTGTGTTGTCTACAAACCGTTCGTGAGGAGATTGGAGCTAATTTGGAGAAGATTCCAAAGTCTCAAAGAGTTGTATCTCTTTTTCTCTTTATATTTGATTTATTTGCCTGCTTAAATTTATAAATTAACCTAATTAGAGTACTTGATGTAGGAACTCGTTTTATAAGATATCCATGAGCAGAAGTGGATCGTCCAAATCCCATTTAGATTGAAAACACGAATTTACAGTAAATATACAGATTATGCATTCTAAGTAAAAATTACATAATGCTTTTTAAACAAGAAATAGAGTTCAAGAGATTATACCTTTGAAGAACACTTCTTTCTGTAAAACCCTTCGCAAACTGTCACTAACTCACAAATAGCAACAAAACTTGAAGACCTTTTTAAGAAATCACGAACCAAAATAAAGATACGACCATTGGAACCTTGGTTATACTCTGGAGTGAGAGTCTAGAAGTTATGTGGCTCTGACTAGTTTTTGGTAAGGAGAAGATTTTGTAGTTTGGAGGAGGAAGAAGATTAAGGAAAGACAAAACTCTTCTATCGATAGAAAGCTTCTCAATCGTCGTAGCGTATCAACCTATTGTTTAGACTTTATATTTGTCGTGCAGTAGACTTGTTAGGGGAAAAAAAATAGAAACTTATTTTCATTTATTCCATTTGCCATAAAACTTACTTAACCGATCCACTAAGGTGGTTGGAAAGAAAAAAGAGATTATTTATTTAAAATATATAAAATAATAATATAATGTAAATAAATATGATAACCAACTTATCATATTTTATCATATTTTATATATTTTATAATCTATAGTTTTAATATTGCATCACATATAATATAAACTATAGTTCTTTTTCCTCTATTTTTATAACATTAATATCTCTCTTCTTTTTGTGCCATCATTTAAAAAATCCAACATATCGTTTATTTCCCACACCACGATCGCTTAGCTCTATATCTAAACGATCACTCAGTGCTATCGCGTAGTACATCATCGTATCGCTTAACACGCGTCGTAGCTAAACGATCGTGTAGTGCCGTCCTTTAGAAAATCCAATGTATCGTTTAGTTCCCACGCCACGCTTAGCTCTACATCTAAACGATCGCTCAATGCTATCGCGTAGCACTTCATCGCATTGCTTAGTGCGCATAGCTAAACGATCGTGTAGTGCTATCATTTAGAAAATCCAACGTATCGTTTAGTTCCCATGCCAAAATCGCTTAGCTCTACATCTAAACGATCGCTCAACATTATCACGTAGTACTTCATCGCATCGCTTAGCACACACTGTATCTAAATGATCGTGTAGTGCCATCGTTTAGAAAATATAACGTATTGTTTAGTACTAAACGATCATAGCTAAGCGATCGTTTAGTACTAGGCGATGGTACTAAGCGATCATAGCTAAACGATTGTTTAGTCCCAATACTTCCACGCACGCCCTCTCTACCCAGTGCCCTCCCCCTACCCAGTCCAATATCCGACCGAGTTAGGACCGGGCGCCACCTACTCCTACCCGATTTTGCCCCCTTCCCCCTTGTCCTTTCCTTTCTTTCCCGCCCATACCCGGTCGAAATACACATACGGCTCGACCGGTCTACCATCGGGCACAATCTTCCCCTCTTCCCCAAATCTATCCCAAAGAAATCTCAAATTTGTCTGCCCGGTCACATACCCAATCATAATGGTATGAAGCCTGGCCGGGTAAGACCGATTTCCGGAAACGCATTTTAGGCTCAAACTTATTCAGAAAATGCCAAACATGATGTTTTTAGGAAAAAAATAACATTCAATATAGATCTACAATAGATTTCAAATATTCACACAAGAACACCTAACATAAACTAACACATTGAGTGAAAAAATAAAAATCCATACCTTAATTGAAAAATCCCAAATGATCTTTAATAAAAAGGAGAATGACAAGGAAATGTAGAATGTGAAGAGTAACATGGAGTGAGATTGTGGACTTTTGAAATGGAGAAGAGTGAAAATGGAAAAGAAAAGTGAGGGTTTGGAGGGTTTGAGTGAGTTTTGAAATGTGAAGGGTATTAGGGTAATTTTCATTCATTNGTATCGGATGCGGCCCACTCTGTAGTTGTTAAAATTTGTTGTAAAGTGCTACAAACGAAGTGATCCTGATTCGTTCATGTATTGACATGAGGAGCGAGGGCATCCTATGCAATGAGTTTGCATAAGATCGGACCAAGAATTAAGTCATCTTACTTTATAACATTGTTTACTATTTAAGACTGACTATTTCAAAGCGATGACCTAGGTAACTTGACCTTAATCCTGAGCTAATTATGAATTCCTTTTTATTCGGGATTATCCGTAGATTTGCATGGGTGAGGGTTGGCTCAACAGCACCGACTCAATAAGCTTCCCATTTCAGGGGTAAGACCAGGTAGATAGCTAAAGATATAGGGTGCAAAATGGAATTCACTCCTGCCCGCTTTCAGGGATAATAGAGAGGTTATTCCCTTAAGTGCTGTCTCCGGGTCTTGAACAAGGGGCCTCACCCTCTCATTGGCCCGAGAAGGACTCGGTTTAGTGATTGGATCACAAACCAATTGTTCATCAGAGGATTAGTGGAACTTAAGGAGCAAGATATAATATTGGGGGTAAAACAGTTTTTGACCCAGCCGTTATTACAAACAACCTGTGAAGGGTTAACTTATTAATCATAGTTATATTGAGTGAACATAATATATCTATAGTGAGAGGAGTGCAATTACTGGACTTTAGTAGAGTGACCCAGTAGTTAATGAATGGTGGTTAGTTAGGTTAATGAATTTAGTCAGTTAATCGTGGATCGTTGAAGCCCATGATCTGTAGGTCCATGAGGTCCCCCTACTAGCTCATATCGGATTAAACCTTAAAATAGTGTGAGAACGTATTTGAAATGTTCAAATTTGGTTTTTGGAGCAAAACATTAAATATATACGATATATTTAACTTAATGTTTAATTGTGAATTAAACATAAAGAGAGAGAACATAGGAGATATTTAAATAAGAGTTAAATATCAAGATTATGAATAGGTATTCATATAAATTGGGATAAGTGTTGGATTTAATATCAAATTAAACTAATTAAATTGTTTAAATTAATTATTTCATATTAATTTAATTTTAAAATTGATTATTAGAATTGAATTTAAAATTACATGGAATTGGTCAAAATTGCATTAAAAGTTAAATTGTTGACTAGGTAAAAAATGCAATGGAAGTCAAATTGTTGACTTTTGACTTTTGAAAGTCAAAAAAGTCAGATTTGTTGACTTTGGACTTTGAGAGTCAAACTTTGACCAAGTTAGTGGAAAGATCCAACATTTGTGAGTATGAAATGTCAATTTTCACATGGCTAAATATTGTCTTCATTTGAAGACACACGTTCCACTAAATCCCACTTTGAGTTAGTGGATTTTTTAGGTCAAATACTCATCAAACTCAAAGTTGCATGTTTTGCATGTAATGGTCTTTAAAAGGGAGTGTATAATGAATTTTAAAACTCTTGGCCTTAGTGGAAATTGATGAGATTATATGATAATCTCATCCATTTTTCTCTCAAAGTTTTAGCTTTTTTCCTCTCCAAATTAGTCACTCACCGAATCCCACCATCCCGTTCTAAGGCTAGAGAATAGTCGGGAAGACTCTCGTGGTTGTCTACAAACCGTTCGTGAGGAGATTGGAGCTAATTTGGAGAAGATTCAAAGTCTACAAAGGTTGTATTCTTTTTCTCTTTTATTTGATTTATTTGCATGCTTAAATTTATAATTAACCTAATTAGAGTACTTGATGTAGGAACTCGTTTTTAAAGATATCCATGAGCAGAAGTGGATCGTCCAAATCCCATTTAGATTGAAAACACGAATTTACAGTAAATATACAGATTATGCATTCTAAGTAAAATTACATAATGCTTTTTAAACAAGAAATAGAGTTCAAGAGATTATACCTTTGAAGAACACTTCTTCTCGTAAAACCCTCAAACTGTCACTAACTCTACAAATAGCAACAAAACTTGAAGACCCTTTTTAAGAAAATCACGAACCAAAATAGAAGATACGACCACTTGGAACCTTTGGTATACTCGGGGTGAGAGTCTAGAAGTTATGGGCTCTGACTATTTTGGTAAGGAGAGATTTTGAGTTTGGAGGAGGAAGAAGATTAAGGAAGACAAAACTCTTCTATCGTATAGAAAGCTTCTCAATCGTGTAGCGTATCAACCTATTGTATAGACTTTATATTTGTCGTGTAGACTTGTTAGGGAAAAAAAATAGAAACTTATTTTCATTTATTCCATTTGCCATAAAAAACTACTTAACCATCCACTAAGGTGGTTGGAAAGAAAAAAGAGATTATTATTTAAAATAATAAAATAATAAATAATATAAATAAATATGATAACCAACTTATCATATTTTATCATATTTTATATTTATAATCTATAGTTTTAATATTGCATCACATATAATATAAACTATAGTTCTTTTCCTCTATTTTATAACATATAATATAAATCACATTTATATTAAAATTAACAACTATTTGAATCTCATTCAAATATTTATTTCCTCCAATTAAACTATCATGTATCAAATACATTATAACAACTATATCATATATAATTGAATCATTTAATTATATCATATACAATTAAATTTCCTCTTATTAATTTGAACAATTCAAATTAACCCAAAAACTGATTCTCAATTAAATCCTTTTGAGCTACCAAGGGGACTTGATAGACCTGTAGCTTGAAGCTCCAATGGTACATGAATACTTAATTAAACTCATTAATTACATTATCCACCATCCATTAATTATTCGACACTCCACTAAAGACCGACACTACAGTTGCACTCTTCACTATAGATATATTTCTATGTGCATTAGATATAACCAATCAACAGTATGATGACCCTTCACAAACTGCTCGTAAGTACAGCTGGACCAAATTACTGTTTTGTCCCTATAGTTACATCTAACTCCTTAAGTACCACTGATCCCTTTAATGAACAATAAATCATAGTCCTACTATGACTAAATCCCTCTTGGGCCAGGAGATGGTGTGGCGCCACATTGTTCAAGACCCGAAATCAGCCCTTAAGGGAGTAATTTATCTACTTACCCTTGCTTCAAGGAAAGAGTGAATTCCATCTTGTGGAACTGAGAACCCAGCTCCCCAATCAGATGAATCCCCAAAATGGTAGGCTTGTTGAGTTGGCGATCTGGCCATTCTCACCCATACAAATCAAAGGACCGCTCTCATAGGTAGGAGTTCACAACTCATTCAGGATTAAGGTCATGTTATCTATGGTCATCCTAGTGAAATGAAAGTCTCTATTATGAACGGTGTTATTGTTTGGGAGTTGAAAGATGGCAGTAGTGATAAAGTATTTGAACGCTACAATGTGCATGTCGTGGAAGTAGCCGAAGAAGGCAACAATCCCCTTGTCAAATTACAAAATGTTTCAAAGTATCTTGGGGTGGCACATGTAAAAGCATTTTATGCCTCCAAACTTGCAATTCCTTCCGGCATCTCAGGTTTCAAATTTATAATCCAAGTTTGTGGAGTGGATGGGAGTGTCCAGAGATTGGAGGACTCTCCGTTTATCTACGTGAATGTCTCATGGTGAGTAAGTTAGGGGATGTTTTCCCCCAAGAAGTTGGAGTTCGGAGGAGTAGAATTGTGTTTGGCCTAGAAGTTCCTTCATAGCTCTTCATACTTAATATTGTATCCTTGTTCTCTTTGGTTGGTTCTTCAGTTTGGTGGGTTTTTCTCTGAAGGATCTTGGTGTTGCTTTGTAGTTTTTCTTTTCTTTTTGGTCTTTGGGTGGTTCGGTGCTTTGCGTGTGGTCCGTCCTTTCTTTCTTGGGTCTTTGTTTGGTTGGGTTCTTGTTTTTGGAGAGCTTGTTCATCTCCTTTTGGGTTCTATGTGGATTTGTGTTTTTACTGTATCTTTGTCACCTCTTCACGTTTTGATTGGGGTTTGTATCCATAAATATTGTATTTCTTTATATCTATCAATACGATGTTGTTTCTGGTTAAAAAATATGCATTAAATTTCTTCAATTTAGGAGCAAAAGAATAATATGTTTCTCATACCATCAAACAATGCCAATAAATTTGTTGTTTTAAGGCAAATGATGGCAGGAACTGAAATAATTTCATTTGCAAGGTCACATAAATGTTTGGGATTTAAACGGTTTTATGTATATTGAAATTGTGCTTGTTTTTTCGTAAATTTGTAATCACGGGTAAATATTTGGATTCTTAATCAACTTTCAAGGAAAACTAAGTATTATTATTATTATTTTAATGATTTTAAATTTTAAAGCACTTCTAAATATAGACAATAAAATATAACCAATATAATTAATTTTTAAAAATCAAAATCAAAATCATTATCAAATTTGGCTTAAAGCTTTTTGTTTTAAAATATCATTTTTGAAATGTATTGGTATAATGTCACTAAATTTAATTTAAATCGAAATATATTTTTTATTTTTTTGCCATACTCTTACTTATTTATATATAGAGAGATTTTTACATAAAAATTCATCTTTAAGCTATATATTTCATGAATGTCTTTAAATTTGATTTTTTTTTCAAAGAATACTTCACTGTTAATTTTGAACAATTCTACCATTTTTTCATTTATAATATCCGTTCTTTCTTTAATTTTCCACTTCATACTTATGAAGTTCACTTAATGTTGGAGAGGGGAGATGTATTTATTATGGAGAGAAAAATATATTTAATAAATAATTTTTTTTCTATTTTCAATTGGAGAAAGAAAATGCATTTAAGATAATTTTTCCATTTTAAAATGGGGGAGAGAAAAGGAAAATTGACAAAAATGACCTATTTGGAGTTTGATTTTGTATTTTTGACATATTTTTGAAAAAACAAGTTTTTTGATCCCTTGATGATGAAAATGATGTAAGCATGGAGAATATTGGTTGTACAATTACTCTTATGCCCTATTAAATTCTCTTTTTCAATTTCAACAACCAACATACCAAATTAATTCACAAAAATTCTCCACCTCAAAATTTGTTCACAAAAAATTATTTTATCCAAAATCAATTGACAAAAATTCTCTTACCAAATTTAATTTGTTTAATACCCCACAAAAAGTTCTCCTCACCAAATTATTTTCAGAATGATATTATATAAAAAAACATGAAAAAAGAGTTAGAAGATCGTATAGCAATATGAAGAAAAGTTAGACGAATATTCACCGAAGCTTTCCATTTCGAGGTTCAGTTGTTAAAGTGATCGTTTAGTTCCAGACGTTACACGATGTGAAAAAAAGTTAGACAATCGTATAGCATGGGCACTGGTCGTTGTGATATTGGAACGCTAAACGATCGTGTACCTGCGGGAGCTAAGCGATGCGTTTTAAATGCTATACGATAGCACTACACGATCGTTTAGCTTTGGCGTAGGAACTAAACGATCGTGCACCTGCGAGAGCTTTGGTGTAGGAATAGGTGGTGCCCGGTCCCGACCAGGCCTGGTATTGGACCGGGTAGGGGGAGGGCACCGGCTAGAAAGGGGGCGCGTGCGTGGAAGTATTGAAAATTGGCGTAGGAACTAAACAATACATTAGATTTGCTAAACGATGACACTACATGATCGTTTAGCTACGACGCGCACTAAACGATGCGATGAAATGCTATGCGATAGCGCTGAGCGATCATTTAGATGTAGAGCTAAGCGATCATGGCGTGGGAACTAAACAATACGTTGGTTTTTCTAAACGATAGCACTACACGATTCGTTTAGCTACGACGCGCGTTAAGCGATTGCGATAAAGTGCTACGCGATAGTGCTGAGTAATCGTTTAGATGTAGAGCTAAGCGATCGTAGCGTGGGAACTAAACAATACGTTGAATTTTCTAAACAATGACACTACACGATCGTATAGAATGAATTGCTAAGTGACTCGATAATGTTCAATACGATGGAGCTAAGCGACCGGTTTTCTTCAAGGTCTAATCCGGTTCAGCCTCAAAGGGTTTTTGAAGCAGTTTATGCCCCTTATTAAATTCCCACTTTCAATTTCAACCACCAACCTATCAAATTAATTTATTCTCTATCTAAAATTAATTTATCCAAAAACCATTAACCAAAAACTTTTTCTCACCAAAAATTAAAAAATTCTCCACCAAATTTTTCTTTACAATCCCACAAAAAGTTCTCTTCATCAAATTGTTCTAGAACGAAATTTCCAAGTCCAAAACTTGTATTTCACAAAGCTGTAATTTTGTACACTCCGTCATAAGAAGGTATGTATTTCATTTTTGTATGTAGTCTCAATAGTTCACTAATTACTTAGGAATTGACAATTCTACATTTGATATTATTTATAAATTTTTGGAGTTGAAAATTCCTGAATTGGTATAATTTTTTCATATTTGCATACACCCGACCGGATTGGCGCTAATTTACATGCGCCCGGCTGGGAATTGGCGCCAATTTGCATGCGCCAGCCGTAATTGTATAATTTCTTCATTTTTAACTAGGAAAACCACTCCCAACTATAAACTTTAAGTATAATTTCATTCATCACTTCAATTATTAATCAAAAATTCAATTAAAACAACGTCTTTGCCAGACTATGATAATGTCTACGAATAGCATTCTATCTATGTAGTATCCATGGCTGTATACTTTTGAAATTCATGTGACATACACAGTCACCGTGCCGTATCATCCTATTTGGTCCCGCACCATTACTCAGATTTCCTCGACACATGTTGCTGACAGAGTGTCGACTTCTATGTATCGTTCAATTCACATCCCGGAACGATCTGCTGGCACACTACTCTAATATTAAATACTGTAATAACGATTCAGCCTACATCTCACAAGTTATCTCGTATGTATGATAAAGTACTATGAAGATCAAGAAACCTTATCATGTCGACCCTAGAAAGTATCAGCCACTCTTATGTTATTGAGGCCACAAAAGTCTCGGTGTGAATCACGATCAATTAGAAATATGAGACTCCATTACCGCACCAAACAATAAGTACACGGAAAGTTTGCACACTGATCTCATTTACGTTTCCAAGTCTGCATTCGAATGTAATGCAATCAATGAATGAACATGATTAATTCTCTGATCTGGAAGTCTGCCACAAAGAAGCACCCAGTGCATCACAGAGAGGTTGAAAGGCATGTAACAATATCGGCGTTGCTCCAAGCTACATTGTAGTCAGTGTTTACCATGAACGTACTTTAATACGTTTGCGCCTTACTCCAATTGATAGTATGGCAATCGCGTCTTAGGAGGTTCTAAAGCAAACGAGAAAATCAGATAATGTCAGACAATGGCCTAATATATAGCGTAACTACAATGTCAGATAAACATACCGGAACTACAATGTTAGCTATAGAAAATTTTCGACGATACCAAGCCTGGTTGGGCTTACATTTTCGTTTTTTATAAACATAAACAATGTGTCTATTACCTGCACGATTAAGAGTGTTTAAGTAAATAAGGAACATATACACACACGAAGAATCTAACATTAAAGGTTATATACCTCGTCATTCATCCATTGAATGGTGTTGATAGACTATTAAACCATTTTTTTTATCCATTTAAGCATCATGCATTCCTCTGAATCATCGCAGCAGGTCTATGTTGTATATCCACTTTTGAAATTAATGTTAAGATCTTCAGGTAATGTCAACGAGGGATCGTACTTCTGATGAATTTTTTGCCTCTTCCCACACTTACTTGTTGTCTTCCACGATATGTAGTTAATTTCCAAGAAATTTTTCATCATTCAACCACCACGACCTTTTATTACATTACATTTTTCATGTCTTGTGAACTTATGTCGATACCTACACAATAAAATTTGTAGTGAAATTATAAAGAATAGTGGTGTGATCAACCTACACAATGATGGCTACAACTTATATGCCAATTATAGAGTTATACAATTCAAAATAAAAAAATAAAATTATTATTACAACAATAGGGAGGTCATAGCATGACCAATGACAAAATATCCTAACTTCCAAATTTCATACTAAATAGGAAGACATAGACGATAAGAACAGACAAACAAGGGTTATGAAAAAATATCCTAACTTCTGAATGACAATATTACATCAACATTTTTTGTCGTTTAAATTCTCAACGAGGTCATACCTCGTCCTTCCGTCCATCAATGGCGGACCCTTCATCTACAACATCATCACCTTGGAACTGCCACAGTTACAATATCACCACCTACAACATTTACAGCTAAGAGATATGACCATCCCTATCACCATCGTTGGCCAAAGCAATGATCACTCGTACCTCTATGGTCCCCACCTCTAGTGCAAGTCAACTCTTTTCCCTGTATGCATAGTTATTAATGCTTTTAGATATATCCCTGCATGCTTAGTTATTGAAGATAACATACAAGAAGCATCGTAATGGTATATTCCTTACTTTGATAATCTATTAATGTCGCAAGTACTTCTTTAATTTTTTTAGGTCACGTTCCAAATTTCCACTGTGATGATCAAGACGTTTGACTAGCTTAACCATTATGCCTTGCGGTAATATATTTCGTTTCTTCTTGGACTTCCCGTCACGTCTTTGTTTTGATTGTCACTGTCATCAACCTCCTTAGTGTTCGAAGGGTCCAGCAACTCACCGTCATTTGTAGGTTCTGGTTGTTACAGGTGGTGCCAAGTGGTGCACAGTGGAAGGATGAGTGGCTCTATATACACGATTTATAAACTGAATCTCTTATCAGAAGGATATGAGTTCCAATATATATTCTCAACTACAAAAAAAATATAATCATGAATAAACAACTAAAATTTGAAACTATAATCATCAAATAATTCTAACCCAAAAAGATTAAGAGAAGAGAAACATACGCATCTGACCTAAAGATTTCGTCTCTAATCACTCCATATAGAGGAGACTGTGAGCAAGACGATCTTCAAAATGCGTGGTATCGCATTGTCATTCAATATGTTTGCAATGCGTCTAGATAATGATGAAATCGGGTTTCATATGCCCATACCTATATGAAATGTAAGTATATATCAGTGTACTTTTATGAATATTCATTAAATCAAACTAATTAAGTTACCTGAAAAGCATGGGGTGAGGGAAACCCGTAAAGACTATACGTCTGTTGTTTTCCATTCTACAATTGCCTTTAAAAAGCCCTTGCTTTATATTCAATCCCTGTTTGAATCGTTAATTGTATTGGCAAAAATTTTCTTGCTCCAATCCTCATTACAAAATCTATTCCAATATCTATGATCGCTAAATTTTTTAAATCCATTTGCTTTTTCCTCTTTCTACCCATCATAGCAAACTTAATACAATTAAAACACTACAATTTTCACTGCATCAAAATTGTTTTGAAGTGTCAAGACTTGGAAAAATAGAGTCCAACTCGTAGCGCTTCATGCCCTCATTATCGTTTTGATACTTAGCTCTAAGTCCAACAAAAGAATTTTTACTCCACCTCACATTTCTAGTTTGATGTTTTAGTCTTGTGATTAGGTTAAACTCTACTTGGTTGAAGGATACTTTATTCCCCATAAGATTAAAGCTAATAACATCTCTCCTAGGTTCCTCTATCTCCCGAAGAAAAATATAATGAATTAGTGGTCCATTGAAGATGATGTTTTGTGTTAAGGAGAGGACCAAAACATGTTTGTCTAAACATGGCTAATTGTGTCGGAGATAGTTTTTTCTTAATTTTAGGGATATAACCTTTCCTATGTGGGAACAACATGAAAGGGCTACAGAAAAATGGTCATTAGGATGAACCTTCATATCTAGTTCCATTATAACCTACATTTTTATTTCTATGAATTAGATTAATAGGAGACAACACATCATGATCGTCAATGTATACTTAAAAAAAAATTATATAAAATAATAAAAAAAATTTGGCCCAGCCCACTATCCGTCCGGGTACGGGGTCGGGCCGAAAAAAACAGAATACCCCTGCTTGATCAATACTCGACCGGACCGGGCGGGCCAAATTCTCCAAAGCATCCCCTACACGGCCCCGCCCCCTCTACCCCGTTTCCCCTCCCCCTACACGACTATCGTCTAGTGTTTGCTTGTAGCTACATGATCGTGTAGTGCCATCATTTAAAAAATCCAACATATCGTTTATTTCCCACACCACCGATCGCTTAGCTCTATATCTAAACGAATCACACCAGTGCTTGCTCGCCTATCGTCGTAGTACATCGTATCGCTTAACACGCGTCGTAGCTAACGATCGTGTAGTGCCGTCCTTTAGAAAATCCAATGTATCGTTTAGTTCCCACGCCACGCTTAGCTCTACATCTTAACGATCGCTCAATGCTATCGCGTAGCACTTCATCGCATTGCTTAGTGCGCATAGCTAAACGATCGTGTAGTGCTATCATTTGAGAAAATCCAACGTATTTTTAGTTCCCATGCCAAAATTGCTTAGCTCTACATCTAAACGATCGCTCAACATTATCACGTTAGTACTTCATCGCATCGCTTAGCACGCACCGTATCTAAATGATCGTGTAGTGCCATCGTTTAGAAAAATATAACGTATTGTTTAGTACTAAACGATCATAGCTAAGCGATCGTTTAGATACTAGGCGATGGTACTAAGCGATCATAGCTAAACGATTGTTTAGTCCCAATACTTCCACGCACGCCCTCTCTACCAGTGCCCTCCCCTAACCCAGTCCAATATCCGACCGAGTTAGGCCGGGCGCCACCTACTCCTACCCGATTTTGCCCCTTCCCCTTTGTCCTTTCCTTTCTTTCCGCCCATTACCCGGTCGAAATACACATACGGCTCGGCCGGCTCTACCATCGGGCACAATCTTCCCTCTTCCCCATAATCTATCCCAAAGCAATCTCAAATTTGTCTGCCCGGTCACATACCCAATCATAATGGTATGAAGCCTGGCCGGGTAAGACCGATTTCCGAAAACGAATTTTAGGCTCAAACTTATTCAGAAAATGCCAAACATGATGTTTTTAGGAAAAAAATAACATTCAACATTAGATCTTACAATAGATTTCAAATATTTCAACAAGAACACCTAACCATAAACTAACACATTGAGTGAAAAAAAATATAAAATCCATACCTTAATTTGAAAAATCCCAAATGATCTTTAATGAAAAGGAGAATGACAAGGAAATGTAAGAATGTGAAGAGTAACATGGAGTGAGATTGTGGACTTTTGAAATGGAGAAAAGAGTGAAAATGGAAAAGAAAAGTGAGGGTTTGGAGGGTTTGAGTGAGTTTTGAAATTGTGAAGGGTATTAATTGGTAATTCATTCATTTTTCAACATTGTGGGAGTAAAAAAACCATACTTTTTAAAAATGGTCCAAAAGTCAAAATCAAAACTTGAAAAAGGTTATTTTTGTCAATTACCGAGAGAAAATGCATTTAATATGATTTTATTTTTCCATTTCATTTTCCATGTTGATTTTTTATAGAGGTTGCTCCCGATGCCATTTCTCACTAAGAGGTTGCTCCTGATGCTATTTCTCACCAAGAACTACTAGCTGGTGGACGATCCTGCCACCAACGAACGTGTGTCGTTAGTGGCCATTGGTGCAAACGGGAAAAACGCAAGATCTGGTGCAGAATGGAACGACGACGAGATCAGTGCAGACGGGTACAATGACGATATCTGGTTTTGGCCAGAAAGATGAGAGAAAGAGAGTTGAGAGAGAGGGTTTTGAGAGAGATTGAAGAAGATGAATAGCCTAGGTTTTGTGAGAAGAGATTTGAAGAGATAGAAGAGACTTCAATACACAAAGCCCTAAGCTATGGATTAGAAAGGGATACACAAAACCTAGGGTTTTTTTTTTTTTTAGGTTATAGAAATCATGGATGAGACCTTAATAGTAAATAGACACAGTTGAAAATTTGTAGTCTATTGGGCTATTTTGAAATAAATTGGAGTAGAAGACAATAATGTAATATAGACCTATAATTAAGATTATCTATGTAGAAAGCCATATTATATTAAGTTTGGGAATTGGATTATTTGATTATCCTTTAATCTAAACCAAATTATTACATGATATGTATGGAAATGAATATGTCATTTAGGCCAGTTTATGGAGGAGATTTAGATTCAAATCTTTGATTTTGAATCAATCATATCTCGAATTAAAAATATATTATGAATAAATAGATAGATTATTATTTTATATTAATGATTAAAATGTCGTAGTCCAACTACATTATTGGTATCTTTTTTACAAAAAAGTATATTGAAAAATATCACTCATAAATTTTGAAGGTTATAATAAATCTAAACACTAAACTTAATAAATATATCAATTTTATCCTTCACTTTCTTAGGTGTATTCAAACAAAACGCAATGAATAGTGTAAGTGATATACCTACTAAATTTCATTATTTTAAAAAATATAATAAAACGATGTTTATTCAAATTAAAATGTAATTATTATTAAAACCCTGCATTTTGGTCCATGACCTCTAGGTCAATAGTACAAACACTATGTGTTGAGCTCGCTTATGTTTGACAACTCTCTAAAATTTTGGAGTGTAAACATATATTCTCTCACTAGAATTAACACACAAAGGAAAAAAAAAAAACCCCAATGATATAAGTTTACAATAATAATAATAATAATAATAATAATAATAATAATAATAATAATAATAATAATAATAATAATAATAATAATAATAATAGAAATGATACTTAAAACTAGGCATTTTAAAATTTATATATAATATAATAAAAAATGCATATTTAAAGACTTATGCATACAAAAACGTTGATTCAAATGGTGTTAAACTGAATATTCACGAAAACAACAAAAATTCCCCTTATCTATGCTATCTAAGAAGGCAATAGGGGAAACATTTGTTAGGTAATTTTTACTTTTAAATCATTTGAAAAAACTCTATTTTATCACTAATATCTTACTTCACATTAAATAAAGAGAGAATAAATTAAAAAAATCTCATTTTATTTCTAACTCTAATTCAAAAAATATATATTATTTTTATAAATCACATTTTATCTTTAATAATCTCTACGTCTTTATCATAAAAGATTTTTTTTTAATAAGAAAAGAAGTCATTTTATCCTCTAATCTCTTATTCACGATTTTTTTAAATCACATTTTATCTCTAATATCTACTTTTAGATTAAATAAAAGTGAATATAAACAATAAAAACAAATCATATTTTATCCTCTAATCTCTTATTCACAATTTTTTATTAGAAAATCACATTTTATATCTAATAATCTCTATTTCACATCAAATAAAGTAATTTTTTTAAAATAAAATAAAATCAGACTACAATTTAAGATCTAATTTTTTTCTATAAATAGTTAATTTCAACCTCTCATTTTTCATCCGGTATCTTAGTAATGTATGTTCAACCTAGGTTCAAATAACAAATTGATTAATTGAATTAGGTTGTCCAATCAATAGACTTTCTCTATCAACAAATGTAAATTTTTCTCGTTCTTCTTCCCTGCTAAAAACAAAAGAACAATTTTTATATCTACAGGTGTAACGTCGTGATGCTAAGACTAGTGTTGTAACGCTAAATCGTAAAATAGCCAAGAAGTGTTAGGCGAGGGTCTTGACGCTGGGTTGCGCAAGGCGCATGCGCGGACGATTTCATCAATCTCCAAAGTGTTGCGACTCTGGGTGAAGTGTTGCGACACTATCCTGTTTTGCAGCAAATGGTTGCATTTTGTCCTTCAGCGTCGAGCTAGCGTTGAGCTTAGTGTTATGGGGAGCGTTGCGACGCTCCGAGTATTGCTGAAGTGATGTTGAATTGATCCTTTTGAGGGGCAATGTGGTAACTTGTCTTGGCTCTTCTTCTAAAGTGATTCTTTAATGTTGTTTGACTCGATTTAGCTCCAAATTCTTCGAAATAACTCCATTTGTGTCAAGAATGGAATTACCTATAAAATAGACAATTTAAGCAATGAATTGAAGTATAATTGAGGGAATTAGTACTAATAAGATAGCTCTTTACAAGACCTATCAAAATGCCCCCAACTTAGCTCTTGGTCGTCCCAAACAAGTTAAAAATTGAATTATGCATACATTCAAGCAAATATAAATTGTTTTATTGTTTATTCAAAGTTTCATTCATTTATTCAAATTGGCATATTTTCATCCACACATTCAAATGGTCTATACATTCAATTATCTTACACAATGAATTGAGTCTCATCTCTTTTCTCAACAATCAAGGAAATAAGGATACAATCAAGCATTTAGAAATTTAAAGTTTTGCTAACAAAAACTTTAAGCTTGTTTTGAAAAGAAAAAGTCTTTTTCTTGCAAAGTCATAAAAAGAAAATACTACTAAGTTTTAGTATACTTAAAGGCCTAAACTAATAGAAAGGAGACATCCAACTCTCAATTTCTCCTCGCCCTACACTTGCCCGGTTATCGGTTTAAGATATACCTAACTTGTATTGGAGAGAGGTAATTCTAATACAAGGGTGCCTTTTTGAACTCACGCATATGAAATGTACTTGGTATTTCTTTTACCTAGAGGGATAGCTTTTATACTCACACCACTAGAAACCTATCACTCTTTTCTCGTGGGCCCTAACTAGACACGATGAAGGTAGCTCCTTTCATCTCTATCCATGCACACACACACACTTTAGTGATAGTTATGTTAATTATGCAAATTTGCTTTATTATTATTTTTTATATATGCTAGCAACTTTTTTTAGAAGACCCTATTAATTCCTCTTTGTCTAGATTTACTACTCTAACAAGATGGTTGTTCTTAGACCAAAGGTTATCCTATCGGGGTAACAAAGAAAATTAAGTAAATATGACATTTCTAAAAGTTTTAAGATTCTAAATAAATCTAAAAAGCTAAATATTTTAATTTTTTTAATGAAATTAAAAGAAAAATTTTTTTCTTTTGAAAAATGAGTTCCAAAATTTTGTTAGAAAATTTTAAGTCTAAAAATTGTGTTTGTATCTTTACTTGAAAGAATGTGTCATAAAAATTTCATCGATAAGAATCGAGAGATTGTGTAAATCAAATTGTGCATAAAACGAGGTGAATGAGATTCTTTTTAATGTTTTTTCATACATTCAATCATTCATGCATTTATTGCATTCAAAGAAAAATTGTCTTTTGGAGCATACAGAATTCGATAATCATGTTTTTTCAAAGAATCGAAATTACGCTATCAAGATGAATTAGAGTCTCAAATTTATTCAGATATGTCAGGTCAGAATCACAAAATCTATATCAGTCTAATTAATCAACAATCTATTAATCCAAGCTCAGATGTTCAATGGTTCTAGACATGCATTTATGTGCAAAATTTTTCAATAAGGCTCATTTTTAAAGCTAATCAAAGAATCCTAAAAAGAATACCAAACATGTAATGTTCCCCACCCCTAACTTAAAGATGGAAGATTGTCCTCAATGTTTATAATAAGCAAATGAGTTCAAGAAAGAAAAAGTAAGGGACGTAGAGAGAAACTTCCTTGGTTGTATGGTTGATCATTTATTTGTTTGAGAGAGAGTTCCTTGCTTTTGTTTTGTTTTTCTTTAAAAGATTTTTTTTGATAACCTACAAAGAAAAGAAAAAGAATCAATTATTCCTATTTATTAGTAAGAAAATATGAAAAAATAAGAAAGAAAAAAAGAAAAAAATGAAAAAAATGAAAAAGAAAAGAAGAAAATTTGTCCTATCTTTGCAAATTTTTAGCGTCGTTTGCTTGATGTTGGTGAAGAGAGGTGATAGTTTGTAGAAATACAAGCTATTGCAGCATTTTGCTTAGAATTATGAGGGTTGACGAGCAGAAGATTCGTTAATTTTGCTAAGAATTCATGTAGAATAATGAGTTTGCGTCGATCAACACTAAAAATCCCCGCTAACCCGATATCATGCATTATCTTGCGTCAAAATGTCTATTTTTGTAGTTGTCACAGGAATCGATCGCATGCGTTGATCCCAAACCATCACAAAGTTGATCGCATGCATTGATCTTAATGAAGACAAGTTGGTCGCATGAAATGCCACAACTACAATGATAACCATGATAAGAGGATGATAGCAAAGTGGGTGGAATGCTTTGATACTTCAGAAGAAACAATCATGAATGCATACCTCGGGAATGTCAAAGAGATAAGATCATGATGACATTTCACCTACCACGTCAGTGATGGCAATGATTCAGAGCGAGATTATCAAAGTTGTCGATGTTTGAGCTCTATAAATAGAGCCTTGGAGCCCAAATTCAAAGCATCCAGGACTCTGCCTTAGGAGATTCGTATGATGACAGACGAAAGCATGAGAAGAAAGTCTTTGAGAGTTCTTCACTTCCACAACCTCCTCTGATTAACGATCGGAGCTTTGCCGGAGATAGAGCTCGAGAGAGACTACTCCACCACTAATCCATTGCACCATTTGATGGAAGCAAGAGATTTCCTACATCTAGCCCTCCACCTCTCTTCTTACCTCTGTATTATATTACATTTTGGCTTAAGACATTAATACATTTTATAATCAATGTGTCTCTTTAGTTCCTCCAACACCATTTGCATAAGCTTCTTCTCCTTTATCATCTTTGAAAGAACTCTAATTTAAGAGAACCATTAAGCGGAAACAAGATCGTTCCAAACCCATTGTGAAAGATAAAGCATTTACAGACATGCAAGAATAGTTATGCATTATAGAGTAAATTACAAGAAGGGAATCGAGTATCATATCTTTGAAGAACTCTTCTTCAAGTATTCCTTTGATCTACACTGGTCAGGCATCCCAACAAACTCGATCACAAGCATAGACGCAACAAACAACCAGTGAAATCACGAACTGTCAGATCCTCAAACCCAATCAAGTAAAACTTGACCCTCGACCTTCGAACAACAACACTCGACACTACCACTCAGTTACCTTGGTATTCTCGGTGTGAGAATCTAAGAGGTGTTGGCTCTATGTGAATTTGGTAGAGGGAAGAAGGAAATATACGATCGAGTAAGTGGGAGAAAGGCTTAAGTCTATCGTATAAACACTGGGTACTCGATTGTTTAGTAAACGAGAACTCTTCGTTCACTCTCTCGAAGGGCTATCATATAGCTTTTCTATTTCTCTCGATTATTATGAGATGATAACTTGTAGAAATACAAGTTATTGTGGCTCATAAGTTGAAACAATAATGATAAAATCTCATCATTTTTAGAGAAAACGCATGGGATTACTCGAACACTATCAAACTCATGCAAAAGAATGTTTATTGCTAAAATACTGCAGCACTAACGCATGATATTGTAGGATCTTAACAAATATTCTAAGTGTCGTAGGTAAAGTCTAACGCATGGGGCATACGTCGAAGGGATTCAACACAAGAAAGATTCATTGATTTAGGATGTTTGTATCAAATCACCATTTGTAAGCATGGACATCTACAGTGGGCGGTGTCTGAAAAGCATCTGAGTGTCAGGTGGCTAACCAGGGTATGGAATTTAATGCTGCCCATCATCAAGTTGGAGAAGACCAATGCATATAAATAGAAGAAATCCCACCAGATGAATGAATCTTTTAGCTCATTGCATAATTCTGAAATTTTGAGACCTTAGAGCTGTGCTGTGGTGACGAGAAGAACAAGAGGAAAGAGAACCACCACCATCGCCGATCAAGGAGAGGAGAAAGCTGAGCTCGAGAGAGAACTTTCTTCCAATTCTTCCACAAGTGTTTGTATACGAACTAGAATTGAGCCAAAAAGGACAAGAGATTGTATTTTGTGGCTTGACTCCTTTCATTTCATCTTACTTATCGTTTTCATCTTCTCATTTGATTAAGTGTTGGTTTTGTAAACACAATCAGTTTCTTTATAAATTCACATATTTGATCTATCATAATTTGTCACTGCTTATTTCTTGTTTATGTTGGATGCATCTATAACTTCATGCAAAATTCCATTTCAAAACGTTTAAACCAACTAATCAATTGAAAAGCAGCTTTAGCTTAAATTATTCGAGATAATAAGTAAGCCAACATTAAGATTAGAAATGCTTAGTACATTTAGAGATAGACGCACTGGTGTTTTATTGCATCCTGTGACTGACGCATACAACCTAGAGATAGGTATTGTACGACATTTGCATTGAGAAGTGCTGAATAGAAGTCTAACACATAAACAGAGATAAACAAGTCATCTCATTCGCATCATATTCTTGTTTGTGTACATCTAACTTAGATCGACGCATATCACTTGCATTAAACTCTATTTTCACATGACCCATCATTCTCTACTTGACGCTTTTGTATCTTCTTGCACGCACACATGAGCTTAGTGTAAATAACTCATTTCTACATTCACTTAGGATATTTCTACAACAGTTACAATGCAAGGTCTACGTTAGCTTTAATCTGAATCCCTGAGTTCGACCCTGAACTTACCAAGAACCTGAGTTGGATTTATACTTTGATCTGATTCAAGAAAACTTGAACGCCTATAGAGGAGTGTCGAGCGTCCTGTTGCATATCATTAATACACCAACGCATCATAAATGCATTAACACATAATTCACATTTACATATTTTTCCAATCACTTTATACAATACACTCGTAAGTTCGAATCACGAAATCAACGAACAAGTTTTTGGTGTTGTTGCTGGGGATTCAGCAACAAAACTAACCAGAAATTTTGCTTGTATCTTTTGTAGGAAAACTATAGCTGAGGGAGTATTACGAGCTAAGCCGAAGCTTGTAAATGTTTATGAGCAAGGAAAGCACTCCTGAACTTGTATACGACCTCGAAGTTGAAAGGACCTTCCGACGAAGAAATCGATCTAATCGTCGCCGTAGGTTAAAGCAACAACTACTCAGACAACAAACCAGGCAACAACAAATGGCAGACGAACAAGCGAATCATAACTTAGCTCAACAGCTAGCCCACGCTATGAAAAATCCTATCATAATGGCAAACAGTAGTACGCGTCCCATGCGGGAGTATGCGTCTCCTGTGTTGTATGATTTCTCACCAGGGATCATATATCCAATGCCAGATGGGACAAGATTTCAGATGAAATTTGTGATATTAAAAATTCTCCAAACAACTGGACAATTTGGGGGTGCTCGAGGAGAAGACCCTCATACCCACATGAAACATTTACTGAAGACGTGCAACTCGTTTGTGATTCTTGGAATCACTCCAGAAGCTATCAGGTTATCTTTATTCCCATATTCTCTATGTGACGAGCAAAGCAATGGGTAAGTCCTTTGAAGCCTGAAGAGATCACGACCTGGGAAAAGTTGGTGGAAAAATTCATGCAGAAATACTTCCCACCCACCACAAACGCAAGGAGGCAGAGAGAGATCATGAACTTTAAAAGGAAGAATTTGAAACCTTGAGTGCCACATAGGAGCACTTTAAAGGATGAGTCAAGAATTGCCTCAATCACGGATTACCATTAACCATCTGGATGGAGACCTTTTATGGCGGATTAAACAGAGCGTCTCAAATGGCAGCCAACACAGTTGCAGCTGGCGGCATTATGGACAAATCTTATAATGAAGCTAAGGAAATATTGGACCGCATAGCCAAGCATAATATGGAATGGGTGGATGACACTTACGACGCAAGAGCAGAAAGGAAGAGGCGATCTTAGAATGTGAATTCTATTGACTCTAACGTAATAGCCACGCTCTCTGCACAAGTGGCTACTATGACAAACCTTTTGCAGAATATGTCACTTGGGAACACATCAAACCTGTAAAAGGTAAATCAGGTAGAAACCTTCGTACAGCCCATGATTAGCTGTGTGGGCTGTGAAGATCCCTATTCCTACTCTGATTGCCTACAAAATCCGCAATCGGTATGCTTTATTAAAAATAACCTATTCTCAAACACCTATAATCTCGGATGGAGGAACCATCCAAATTTCTCTTGGCCAGGTAATCAACAGGAGCCACACCACCCAGAGGTAAACCAGCAGCAAAGACAAGGACCACCGCCTGGATTCCAGCCAATGCAGCAACTGCACCAATAATCGTTTAATAGAGAAGGTCATGCATTAAGTTCAGCATCTCCGCTTGAAAACCTCTTAAAGGAATATATCACCTAGAACGACGCATTGCTAAAAAGCCAGGTGTCTTCCATCAGAAATCTGGAGATATAGGTGGGGCAGATTGCCAGTGAGTTGAAGAATCAGCAGCCAGAAGTCTTGCCTAGCAACACGGAAACCCCAGGGAATAACAATGCAAAAGAGAAATGTCATGCGGTGACATTACGAAGTGGCAAAGCTCTTGTAGAAAGAACCATGAACCCAAGAACCAACAATCCTTCAAAAGGACTCAACACACGCCTAACGACATTAGAAGATCAAGAAGAAAGGATGCCTGAATCCATAAGCCATTTGAAGCCAAGCAATTCGAAGCCAAGCACGTCTAACGCGGTAAAACCTGCGGTGCAGCTGAACGCACCATTTCCTAGACGCTTGATGAAAAAGAATGATGAACAACAATTTAAGCGTTTTCTTGAACTCTTGAGGCAACTGCACATTAATATTCCACTTGTAGAAGCCTTAGAACAAATACCAAAATACATCAAATTTTTTAAGGATATTTTGAAAAGAAGAGGAGAATCAGCGAGACGGAAGTAATTGCACTAACGCAGGAGTGCAATGCGTTAGTCAGCAACAGATTGCCCAAGAAATAGAAAGACCCGGGAAGCTTCACAGTCCCATGCTTAATCGGAGGGTTGGACGTAGGTCATGCATTGTGTGATTTGGGAGCAAACATTAACCTCATGCCACTCTCAATCTTCAAGAAATTCGGAATTGGTGAAGCACAACCCACTTCTGTAACACTTCAACTCGCTGATAGGACGATCATATACCCTAAGGGAAAGATTGAAGATGTTCTGGTAGAAGTTGAAAAATTCATATTCCCAGTGGATTTCATCATCCTAGACTATGAAGCAGATAAGAATATACTAATCATTCTTGGACGACCCTTTCTAGCCACTAGGAAAGTATTAATAGACGTGCACAAGGGAGAACTGATCATGCGCACAATTAGAAAGTGAAGTTTAATGTGTTAAACGCATTAAAGTTCCCAGATAATGAAGAATGTCAACTGAACAAAATAGAGTTTCCTGAAGAAGAAGCGACCCAAGTTTGTAGGGTCTTCGCATTGGAAGAAAACATGAAGGAACTCTAGCCGCCAAGTTTGAGTGAGCGGCAGATGAAACCAATGCGTCCATCATTAGAAGAACCAAATCTTTCCGAGCCTAACAAACATTCTCTTTTGCAGATGTTGCAAAAGCACATGCGTGCAATAGGATGGACGCTGGTTGACATCCGTGGCATCAGCCCATCTTACTGCATGCATAAAATCAAGCTAGAAGAAGGGAAGACTAGATCAATTGAGCCTCAACGAAGGCTGAATCCCATAATGAAGGAAGTAGTCAAGAAAGGAATCTTAAAGTGGTTGGACATAAGAGTAATCTACCCTATATTCGATAGCAGCTGGGTAAGCCCAGTTCAATATGTCCCTAAGAAAGAAGGAGCAATAGTGATAGTCAATAGTAATAATGAGCTCATCCCTTCAAGGATTGCATGGGTTGGCGCATCTGCATGGACTATAGGAAACTCAACGCGGCAACCAAAAAGAACCACTTCCCTCTTCCCTTCATTGACCAAATGCTTGACAGACTGGCTGGAAAAGAATTTTATTGTTTCCTTGATGGATACTCCGGCTATAACAAGATTTTAATCGACCCAGAAGATCAGGAAAAGACGAAATTCACTTGTCCCTTTGGAACATTCACGTTCAGACGCATGCCCTTTGAACTATGCAACGCACCTGGAACATTCCAAAGGTGCATGATGGCAATTTTCTCTAATTTCTTGGAAAAGACCGTTGAAGTTTTTATGGACGATTTTCAGTTTTTGAAGACTCATTTCAATCATGCTTAGATAACTTGGAGGCCATCCTAGCTCGATGTTAGGAAATAAATCTTGTGTTGAATTGGGAAAAATATCACTTTATGGTGACTGAAGGCATTGTTTTGGGCCACAAGGTATCTAAAGCTGGGTTGGAAGTTGATGAGGCCAAGGTAGATGTCGTAGCTAAACTTCCTCCACCATCAAATATAAAAGCTCTACGAAGTTTTCTAGGACACACTGGTTTCTACCGAAGGTTCGTAAAAGGATTTTCTCAAATTACGCGACCTTTGAGCGCATTATTAGAAGCGAATCGACCCTACGAATTCAATAATGACTATTGCGATGCATTTGAAACACTGAAGTATGCATTGACTACAGCTCTGGTACTAATAGCACCGAATTGGATGCAACGTTTCATTCTAATGTGCGACGCAAGTGATGTT
>NC_052355.1:21583359-21585111 GCF_009727055.1 Benincasa hispida | reverse complement strand
TGAGTGACGAAGGTATGCATTTCATTTACCGCATCATTTCAAAATTGCTTGCCAAATATAATGCCAGGCACAAGATTGCTATCACATACCACCCGCAAACCAACGGTCAAGCCGAGGTATCGAATCGGGAAATAAAATCAATATTGGAAAAAGTCGTCAACACATCGCGAAAAGATTGAGCACAGAGGCTGGATGAAGCACTCTGGGCCTATAGGACTGCCTACAAGACTCCCATAGGTATGTCTCCATACTTCTTAGTATTCGAAAAAGCTTGTCACTTACCCCTAGAGTTGGAGCATAAAGCTTTATGGGCAGTAAATAAGCTGAATTTAAACTTGGACGCCGTGGGCAATCAATGCAAGCTTTAGCTCAATGAGCTTGAGGAATGGTGGTTGAACGCATATGAGAACAACAAGCTCTATAAGAAGAAGTCCAAACGTTGGCATGACCAATGCATTAGTAAGAAAGAGTTTGTTGTTGGTCAAAAAGTTTTATTATTCAATTCACGATTGCGTTTGTTCCCAGGAAAATTGAAGTCAAGATGGTCACGATCATTCATTATCAAAACAATCTTTCCCCATGGAGCAGTAGAGTTGATGCGGGAGGATGGCACAAACACGTTCAAGGTAAATGGGCAAAGAGTGAAGCCTTACTTTAAAGATGGTGTAGAACAACAGAAGTCATCCCTCGTATTACACGAAGCCAACTGAGGCTTGCGTCGAAGCATCCCTGCGTTCACATCGACACATATTCCAGGGACGCTTCTTCTACCTTCATCTCTTTTGCATTATGTATTTTATGATTGCGTTTGTGTTTACTCTGATTGTTTGCTTGTCTTTGCGTTACATTTTAAGTTCATTGATGATTGTTATTGTGTTCTTATTTAAGAGATTTATTTAATTTAAATAAAAAAAATTATGTACAAGGAAGAAGCTTAGGATGGGAATAAAACTAACGCGTTGGACTTAAGCCAACGCATGGCCCAAACCGAAAGGACGCATCTCGAAAACACAAAACACTCGATTGCCTAGAAACCCTAAGCACGTCCTTTCGTCTGCGTAATAAATGAGGATGTCAGGCGCCGCTTGGCGTCACCACGTCTTCTCCCAAAGACTTATAAAATGCACACTTTTGACATTCTCTCTTCTTTCACCTCTTTCAACCTTACTTCGGGAAAACCCTAGCTCTCGAAGCTTTACCGCCCCTTCGATCAAGTTCGTTACTCCGGTCAGCCTTCAACAGCAATGTCTTCAGCATCTGACAGCCAAAACCAATCACTGAGCTACAGAGGAATATCGCCGATAAGTTCCTTTTCATCTTCTTCCGCTTCAATGTCACCTCCTTTAAACCCTCGCCGAACTTCAAAAACTCACTTTACAACCAAGCCTTTGCACGACAGACCTTCCTCCATACCCCAACGACCATCTAGGTCGAAACCCATCAAAACCACCACAAATTCGAAATCCTCTAAATCCACCAAAAACCCAAAACTGCCGTTAGACCTAAACCCAAAACTCCCATCAAACCAAGGCGGTAGTGCCCTTCTTCCTTCGCAGCTGCCGAGAAACCCTACACATAGCCCCCCATCACCGTTTATTCCAAATATTATGTCGGTGGGTGTGACGCATGACCCTATTCCCGCCCATCTCCATACCACACCATCGCCCGCCGTGCGTCCAATTCCCCCATTGTCCATCCAACCCTTAGCCACCATTTACCCTATTGAAGCTGAAGGAGCTAGCCAACCCCTTC
>NC_052355.1:21536287-21582554 GCF_009727055.1 Benincasa hispida | reverse complement strand
GGAGAAAGCACCAATTTAGTGACATTCTTATCGAGAAGGGCTTCTTCCCCGAACGCAACCCATTGCCGCCATATATAACCGAAACTATGGATGCAATGGGTGGGAGTTTACTATGCGTTGGGCACACGAGGATTTGGCCCAACCTTGTCTGCCAATTTTACAGCAGTGAGTTTGTTATGGAGAAAAATACGACATTCGTTGATTGTGTTTTGGTGCGCTTCTCAGTCGACAAAATTAATGAAGTGTTCAATATTTGCAAGCAACTTGGACGCAGAGGGAAACCGCATCTTGGAACATCCAACTCCAAGCCAGATAGAAGATGCGTTAAGAGTAGTGGCCAAACCTGGAAGCACATGGCAAACATCAAGAAGTGGAGTAAAGATGTTAGCTTCCAAGAATCTGAAACCAGACCCAAACTTATGGTATTACTTGATTAAGAAAAGTATCATGCCTATAACGCATGATGAAACATTATCAAGAGAACGCGTCTTGGCCACTTACTGCATCATCCAGCGCATTCCTCTAGACGTAGGGAGGATAATAATGGACCAGATCAAAGCCATTAAAGCAAAACCACGAGGACAACTTTACTTCCCTTGGCTGATCTGTGCGTTGTGTGAATATGGGGGCATCCCTCTGGGGGATGATTATGAGGAAATCGATGGTCTGATGGATATCAAGTTAATCAAGCATCTACTTCGCAGTTCGCTGCACCAGCCTACCCTACCTCGCAAGGACGCAACAGCCAGACCTCGACCCTCCCAACACGCCCCAAAAAGAAGACACGTCTGGGTGATTGAACACAACGATGAAGCTTCGAAAAATGAAGTTCACGAAGTAGAGCATGTGTTTACCGATGAAGAAGCACGACCAGACTTAAACATCCCTCTCTCAAACTCACCTTTGGCCCCGCAAGAAGGGATTCTTGATCCAATATAGCACGAGACTACCAATTTAGATCATGAAATCCCTAGTCCCCTTCATTCTCCTTTACCAGCTCCAATTCCAACTTTTGTACCTCCTCCAATTATTTTTGAACCAATTGGGTTAGGGTCAAGCAACGCAGGAAATCTTGAAGACCCAGTTGAAAGAGCCAAAGAGCCAACACCACCACAACCACGCATTGATCTTGACGAGTTGAAAACTTTCATTAGCGATCAACTCAGACCACTAGTTGCGTCCATTGAAACTCTTCAACATCAAAATAGGGTTCTAAGGGATTACATGCGGCAACAAACAAGAAGAATGCAGGACCAGTTCGTCTATACAACGCAATATATTAACCAGGTCTTGGTTGGAATGTTTGCCTTACCACCGCTACCTGCTCACCTAAGGAACCCTCTGCGCTTCATGGATGAAGACCCTACAGAAGAACGCAGGGATGACGCGCTAGCACAATAAATTTAGGGGTGTTAGCTACTTTTTTTTTATTTATTAATCTTTTGTATTTGTTTGTTATGTTTGTTTATTCCATTACTGAGTAATCCAATGAAATGAATGAAATTTCTATCACTTTTCACCCTTGCGTTTGTCCTTAGCATACCTTTTTTGTTCTTTAGCTATTTTTCTCGTCTTGTGCATTGTTTTACCTCAATGATATTAGTAATATGAAATTTATAAGTACAGAGTAGGCGTTAGGAAAATCAACAAAGCCTGAACTTTTCTAAAAAATCTACATGTTTTCTTTCTAACGCATGCAAGCTCTAAATCAAAACTCCTTTCTAAATTCTCAAAGCCTTTTCGAAAATTTGTTTCTCTTTTAGGAATGAGGATTTAGCTGATCTCCAAAATTTGTGGGGGAGGGAAATCCGAGTTAAGACGCATTCATCGAGTACATCAAAAAGAAAGGAAACAAAATAGAAAGATGTTAAACACAAACTCCTCTATCAATACTCTAAAAGAAAACCTCAAATTGGCATGAGTTAAAAAAAAAAAAAATTGGAACAGACACTTAGCCATAGTTGGATGCTCGCATGACACCCATGGGGGCAAGCCAAAACGAAGTTAAGTCTCCTAGACCAATGCGTCCCAAAACTCTGCTATCTAGTTTAAAGAAGTTGTATCTTGAAACGCATGCATGCTAGATATGAGTTTAGTTGTGAAGGGCTCTCACCCGTAGTTGGATGCTCGCATGACACCCGTGGGGGCAAGCCAAAACAAAAGTGGGACTCCTGGAACAACGCATGGGTAACCCAAAATTCATACTTTTTCTTTTAACTGGCATATATTTTAAAAGCATCTAATGCATTGCTGGTTTAGAAAAAACGAGAATGTTTTGAGAAACGAAAGGAGTTATTGACAAAAGGCTTGCTGCACTTGAAATAAAACATTCTTCCTTTTAGAAAAAAATCAACCTGCGTTACATTTTCCAAACTTCAGTCTCAAGCTTATAAGTGAATATGATGAGAGGAGACCCCAGCACACTAAGGCAGCTGACCAAGGTATGGAATTTAATGCTGCCCATCATCAAGTTGGAAAAGACCAACACCTATAAATAGAAGAAATCCCACCAAATGAACGGATCTTTTAACTCATTGCATAATTCTGAAATTTTGAGATCTTAAAGCTGTGCTATGGTGACGAGAAGAACAAGAGGGAAGAGAACCACCACCAGCGCCGATCAAGGATGGAGAAAGCTGAGCTCGAGAGAGAACTTTCTTCTAATTCTTCCACAAGTGGTTGTACATGAACTAAAATTGAGCCAAAGAGGACTAGAGATTGAACTCTGCAGCTTGACTCCTTTCATTTCATCTTACTTATCGTTTTCATCTTCTCATTTGATTAAGTGTTGGTTTTGTAAAGACAATCAGTTTCTTTATAAATTCACATATTTGATCTATCATACTTTGCTACTGTTTATTTCTTGTTTATGTTTGATGCATCTATAACTTCATGCAAAATTCCATTTTGAAATGCTTAAACCAACTAAATCAATTGGTAAAAGCAGCTTTAGCTTAAATTATTCGATAGAATAAGTAAGCCAGCATTATGATTAGAAATGCTTAGTACATCTAGAGATAGATGCACTGGTGTTTTATTGCATCTTGTGACTGACGCATACAGCCCAGAGATAGGTATTGTATGACATCCGCATTGAGAAGTGCCAAATAGAAGTCTAACGCATAAACGAAGATAAACAAGTCATCTTCTTTATTTAATATAAATCATATTTATATTAATTCCTCTAACTAGTGTATCTAATACATCAAATCAATTATATTACATATAATTGAACCAATTTAATTATATCATATATAATAAAATTCCCTCTTGTTAATTTCAACATTTCAAACTAACCCAAAAATTGATTCTCAACTAGAATCCATTGAGCTACCAAGAGGATCTTTTGGACCTGTAGCTTGAAGCTCCAACGGTACGTGAATAACTGACTAAACTCTTTAATCACGATATCCACCATCAGTTAATTTTCGGGCACTCCACTAAAGACCGACAGTTGCACTCTTCGCACTACAGATATATTTTTGTGTCCATTGTATATAACCAATTAACAGTACGATGACCCTTCACAGATCGCTCATAAGGACAGCTGAGCCAATTTACCGTTTTGCTCCTATAGTTACATCTAACTCCTTAAGTACCACTGATCCTCTAATGAACAATACATCATAGTCCTATTATGAGTGAACACTTCTCGGGCCATGAGAAAGTGTGTGACACCACATTGTTTAAGCGCCGAAATCAGGCCTTAAGGGAGCAATCTATCTACTTACCCTTGCTTCGAGGAAGGAGTGAATTCCATCTTGTGTAGCTGAGTACCTAGCTCCCAAATCAGACGAATCCCCAAAGTGATAGTTTTGAGTTGGCGATATGGCCACTCACACCCATGCAAATCAAAGAACTGTCCTCATAGGCAGGAGTTCCCAACTCACTCAGGATTGAGGTCATGTTACCTATGGTCATCCTAGTGAAATGAAAGTCTCTGTCATGAACAACGTTATATAACGAGACTAAACATTTTGTGGTTCGGTCTTATACAAACTCTTTTGTATAGGATTGTTGGGATTGATGTCCTAATTCTCCCGGTGGTCTTGTAGTTTGTAAACATTTTGTACACACATTGTTATTAATAAAATAAGTGTTATTTTATATGCATTTACTCAAATCCAATAAACTAAGATCCTTGGTTATTTTATGTAACTTAAGCATATATGTGAGACATACAAGTAGATCATGCCTTAAGTAATAACCTAAATGGTCTGTAGTATAAGGATAAAGGAGGGATACCTTGTCCTATGACACTACAAGAGGGATACCTTGTCCTATGACACTACAAATACGACCCGCTTTGTAGATGTTACAAGTGTTGTAAAATGCTACAAATAATCTGATCCTGACCACTCATGTGGAGACATGCGAGCGGAGGTATCCTATACAAAGGGTTTGTATAAGGCTGGACCACGAAATGATTAGTCTCTTTATATAACATCGTTGATAAGTGAGACTTACATTTCACTAAAATGACCATAGGTGACATGACCTTAATTCTGAATGAGTTGGGAGCTTCTACTCGTGAGGGTGGTCCTTTGATTAGTATGGGTGAAAGTGGCCAGATTGCCAACTCAACAAACCTACCTTTTTAGGGATTCGTTTGATTGGGGAGTTGGGAACTCAGCTACACAAGATGGAATACTCTTTCCCGGAAGCAAGGGTAAGTAGATAAATTTCTCTCTTAAAGGCTAATTCTGAGTCTTGAACATAGTGGTCACACCCTCTCTTTTAAAGAGAGGACTCAATCATAATAGGACTATGACTTATTGTTCATTAGAGGAATCAGTGGTACTTAAGGATTTAGATGTAACTATAGGGACAAAATGGTAAATTGGCCTAGCTGTACTTACGAGCGATTTATGAAGGGTCATTGCACTATTGATTGGTCATATGGATACAGAAATATATCTATAGTACGAAGAGTGCAGCTATCGGTCTTTAGTGGAGTGACCAACAGTTAACGGATGGTGGATCTCATGACTAAAGAGTTTAGTAAGTTATTCACGTACCGTTGGAGAGCTTCAAGCTACAGGTCCATGAGGTCCCGTTGGTAGCTCAATGGGTTCAAGTTAAGAATCATGGGTTAGTTTGAAGTGTTCAAATTAACAAGAGGAAATTCAATTATATATGATGTATTAGATACATTAATTGGAGGAATTAATATAAATATGATTTATATTAAATACCATAAAATGGAAAATGAACTATGGTTTATATCTTTGATATGATGAAAGATTAAAACTATAGGTTATAAATATAATATGATAAGTTGGTTACCATATTTACTTATAATATATTAATTATATGATAATTAATTCTTTCTCTCTAATAACCGATTTGAGTGGGAGGTTATTAGAAGTTTTATGGTAACCGTGAGATAAAAGGAAATTTGTTTTCCAAAATTAGGAAGTTGATTCATTCGGAAAATCTTACGAAAAAGGCTATCAAGTAAAAAGTGTTTTTACTAAGCGATAGCATTTAGAGCATACACGATCGAGCTACGTGTTAACTATACGATAGTTACTCACTTGATCGTTGCTACACGATCGAGTAGAAAATTCTATACGATAGGCTTTATCTTTTAAACAATCGAGTACATCGTCTATACGATAGACAGTCTTCATCACCCACTTACTCGATCGTCTACCTTCTACTTTCCTCAATCCAAGATCATACAGAGCCCACAACTCTTGGATTCTCACACCAAGAATACCAAGGTAACCATTGTGGTGATGTTCCTGTTTAGTTCGTGGATCGAGTGGTTTGAGGTGCATCCAGTTGTTCGTGATGTTGGCTGTTCCGTTCGTTGCGTTCGAGTGCATCATTGGACGCATTGGAAATCGATCGAGGGATACTTGAAGAAGAGTTCTTCAAAGGTACACATATTCTATCCCTTGTATCTTTATTCTTCTTGTAGCATGCTGTAATTTCTATTTATGCATAATCTATTCGTTTCAGTTTAAGACTGTAATTGTGTTCATTCTGAATGGAATTTGGAACAATCCACTTCCACTGCTCATGGAGATCTCTATTTAGATTTCTTTCGGTTGGTATTAGAGCCAAGTTGTTATGATATTCCAAATTCCATTGCTGTATTGAACTTCTTTTATAGTCGTGGTGGGTTATAAGCTTTCTACAATGCGTTTAAGAGGTAAATGTGTTTGTGGATGTGTTGATGGATGTTTACGGGATGATTGCCTCTGTTTAAAGCTTTCTTTAAGTTTACAAAGTGTTAATTTGTAAGGGCCTCTGCGTTTTTGGGCATATTTAACAAGCAATCGAGTCTGTATTCAAAGTGTTTGAAGTATTTTGAGTCATTCGTGATGAAGTTTCGAAGCATGGAGATGTTCTCATCGAGGAAGAAGACCAAAGGTTGGTCGCATCGTGTAGCCAAAGCTAAATGACTTTTAAGATTTGGCTAAATGATCGTGTAAAAAAGTTCTACCCAATCGTGTAGTATTTACTAAACGATCATATAACTGATGCTAAACGATTGAGTAAAGAGTTTACTCTATTGTGTCGCGTTGGCTGCTCGATCACATGGACACTTGGGGTAAACGATCGCATAGAGTATTTGATGCTTGTCGTTTAATAGGCGCGCACACTAAATGATCATGTAGTCTAGCATGCTTCATCGCATAGTCACGGGCTACTCGATCACCCAGTATATGATACTTAACGCTTGCTCAGTGATCGTTTAGACGAATATGCTTCAATGCATCATTGTCGTCTACTTGATCGTTTAAGGCATGCGTTACACGATGTGTGTTGCACGATCGCGTGACCTTTATGCTTCATCGCATAATCAAATGTATCCGATCATTTATGCTTATACAGCGTTGCTAGACAATCACACGAAGCTGTTACACGATTGAGGAGACACGGCTTTGCCTAGAAGGTTCAAGACCCGGTTCGCCTGTTTGTACTAGTGGACTCAATGTTCTTTGTAATAGTTAGCTTTATTCTCAAGGATTTGAGGCTAATTATCCCAATCCATCAAATTTTACTTAATGTACATGAGATGTATATTTGTTTATATGTCATAATGTATGACAGATAGATTTAAAACCCACCGGTTATGCATTTATTCATGCATCATATATTATAAGTGTTATAATATGGTGGATGGCATGATGAAATTACAAGAAAGCATTGTTGATTTTTTTTAGGAAACGATTTGTTTTATTTATTTATTATAGACGGACGGGGCTGTACATGAATTCATGCGTTAGACATGGCTTATGCGTTTGCACCCATGTGTCTGAGGTCATGCATCGGAATGAAGATGCATTAAACTAATATGCAATGACCACGCATTCCTATCAAAAGTTTTCTTACGCTCGCGCCAAGTATAATGCAAACGCAAGTTTCTCGAGTAATCTGAGGTCGAACACAGGGACTTGTCACTTAATAATTCTTGTGAAGCAATGTGTTTGAGGCGATGAAAAGAAAAATAAAAAGAAGTTAAATGGATGTACACACTATTCCTACTCCTAACTAAATAGATTGAGCAATAGAAGACTTGCAATGAGAATAAGTAGAGACACGACAACCATTAACACATAGTAATGTTTATTATCTTAAATTGCCTGAGTAATCCCAACTCATTGCACTAACGCGTCGCACACCTCTCGGTGGTCAGCTGCATGACTATATCTCTATAGTGCATGGTTGTGTCGAGCATAAGATTGTGCCTATCTCTAGGAACAATGCGAACTTTGCTTTAGTGCATTCCATCTCTTACTTTTCCTCCAGGCAGTTAGACGCGGCTATTTAACTTGTAGACAAGCAATGCAACATCCCATGAACAGGTGTTGCTACAGCTTTCACCAAGCAAAGAGGATTAACTCACTAATATACTCGCACAACGCACACCTCTCGTGGGTTGCTTCGTGCGTCCTATCTCTAGGCTAAACAATTAAGCATGCGATTGTCTTTGATAGATAAACGCTGAAAGATAAACTATGTAAGAGATGAAGATGATGAAGAAGACGACAATGAAGGAGTTAAGATTTGCATTGATCACAAAAATATCTTAACTTAAGTTAAATAGTAATACAACACAGAGATTAGAAGAGAAAGGAAGGACTCCTGCGTCAAGGCTGCCGGTGGTGCCATGGTTGAGTAGTGGAGATGTCTCTCTCGAGCTCTATCTCCGGTGAATGCTCCGATCGTCACTCGGTCTGGGTTGTGGAGATGAAGAATTCTCACTGAAAATATCTTTCAAGCTCTCATCTGTGATCACAAACTTCTGCCTTTCGAATGTCTTAAAATGAATGTCCCAAGGGCTATTATTGGAGTTTGGCGCCAATAGCTATATATGATGACGGTATGGCTACGCTGGGTAGGGGGCTGTTTTGTCCCGCGAGTGTGGGCATTGTCACATCGCCTTATCTTGTTGATACTCCCAAGGTATGCGTCCGAGCTTAATTTAGCTGAAGTTATCAATGCGTTCTACCCATCTTGCGATCTTCTATTATGGCTACTCCGTGGCCGCAATCTTCATTTAGTCACCGCAATTCCCATGCGTTGGACGCATGCGATTACCGCAACTTCCATGCGTTGGAAGCATGTGATTACCATCTGCGATTGCTTAGCTCATGCGTTTGTCTTTGTGATCACCTGGCTTCAGCATATGCGTTTGTCTGCGATAGCTTAATTCAAACGCATGTGTTTGATTCCTGCGATAGCTACAAAAATAGACACTTTGGCATGGAGTAACGAATAATATTGGGGTCAGTGAGGATTTAGGTGTTAATTGATGCAAAACTCAATTTTTCGCAAATTCTAAGTATTATCACCGTGTTTTCTACTTATTAGCCCTCATGTTGGCATTTCTGCCAGTTATCAAGCATGCTCATGCATTATATAATATAACCGTTATATTTATGCATGCATTAAGCATATTCATGCATCATTTTTATATTATAAGTGTTATAGTATAAGGGTATATGAGAGCATGTATGCTTGTTTCATTACTTTGTTATATAAGAGTTATATAAAAGTAGTAATGAATGAATAATGCATGGAGCATGACACTTAGGCTTATTTATAAGAGTTATGAATGCCTTGTATGTGTTGCTTTGCATTGTGGGTGGTTTTAGTTGTTTCCTTTTATAAGCGTTATAATGGAAATTAGAACTAAAATCATTAAGAAAGAGTTGCATACAAACTTAGGTGAACTCATGTTTTAAAAGGGTTTTAAAATTTGATTGAGATAGACCTAAGTTCATGGTTCTAATGGGATTAGATACCTAAGTTTAATCTTTTGAATCAGTTTAATAGGATTAAATTGATTTGAATAAAATATTAGATTTGTAATAAATCTATCTATAAGGGACCTTTTGTCTAAGGCTGGTTTTGGCTAGGCTGGGATATTTAAGCTGACGAAAACAAAACACCCCTACCTGGGAACCTACCTAGAAAGGTGAATTAGATAGATTTACTGTAAGCATGCAACAATTGATCAAAGACTTCGTTAAAGTGTTTAATGAATGATGATCAAAAGTTGTTTAATTTTCCAAAGTAAGAGTTACTTTTGAGCAAACATAAAAAGTCACTTAGTTAAAATCATTAGCTGTGTTTTTTCTAAGTAAACTAAACCCTAGGTTTTAAAATACTCAGTGGGAGTAAAATATATATATGATATGTCAATGCCACTTACGTTTCTCTCTGAATGTTCACACCGTGAGATTCATGCTTGGGCTCATGGTGCCCTAGGAGCATCCCCCTTCGGATGGTGTTTACATGAGTCAATATCAAGGTGGACGGAGAGAGTATTTATAGTAAGTGGGTAAAGGATGGTTAACATGTCTACAATCTCCTTCATTGGTTTGCACCGTGAGATCTTCTTGCACGACCTCGTGGCGCCCTGGGAGCGTCCCCCTTCAGAGGGTTTGTGCAATTGGTCAATATCAAAGTGAACTCCATAAATGGATAGGGTCGCTTTAGTTTTTGCCTCAATCAAATTTTTCCCTTCGGATTGGCTGCTTGGGGTAGAACTCTAGGATTTAAAATGAAGGGTCACACTTACAGGAAATTGTTAAGCAAGTTAATGATTTCTTGACCAAATTAATGATGACTAGTCGTTATAAGAACAAAAATTGTTTAGGGGTTAATGACTGGTTGAGAGTGTCTTAATTCAGAGGAGGGATAAATTGACTACCCTTCGGTGGCTTTTTTCCTAAACCAATGAAGCGTCATTGCAAAACTAGATGTCATACGGGGTTCATTTAGATTTTTCTAAACCAGATTGGATTTTGTTTTAAAGAGTATTTGCTAAAATCTAATGTAGATCAATGTGTTTGTTTTTTCAACAACTTGTCATTGTATGATTTTTTCCATTACTTGCCTTTTTTAATTTGACCGATTACATACATTGGAAAGAGTCTCTTAAAACATATTTCATGGTAACCGGCCTCAAGTTTGTCATGGTTGAGGAGTGTCCTCAAGTCCCAAACCTTGATACACCACGAAATGTTTGTAATGCATATGAGGTGTGGATGAAGGCTAATTCGATGGCCCGACTTCACATTTTGGCTAGCATACCTGATGCATTGGCCAAAAGGGTTAAGAACATAGTCATTACATGTCAGATCATGGACTCGTTGCAAGAATTTTTTGAACGCCAGTTCTCATAGTTTATGCAAAAAGGGATGGATGACAAAGAAACCAGTAGTATCAGTTCCCAAGATGATCTCTAGTCTTTCTTGAATGTCAAGGGACTAAAAGAGAAAACAATTGTTGCTGACTCTGATGAAGTTCATCGACGAGAATTGTTCTCTAAAATGGAACTTAGAGCTTATTTAGGTTCTGATCTGATCCCACTACTCTTTAGTAAAGGAAGAAGTCTAAAGATAGTAAATGTGATTTATTTATCTCGGAGACATGTTTGGTAGAGAATGATGATTCTGCCTTGATACTTGATTCAGGTGCTATTAATCACGTAAGTTCTTCCTACCAAGGATTTAGTTCCTGGAAAAAGTTGGAAGATAGAGAGTTGACTCTTCGAGTCAGTACTGGTGAGGTTGTTTTAGTTGTTGCTGTAGGCAGGCTGAAATTATTTTTGGATAAGAAACGTTATCTGTTAGGGATAATATTTATGTAATTTCTCATATCAAGAGGAACTTAATTTCAGTTTCTTGTCTGATTGAACGAGGTTATACCGTCTTCTTTTCTGAGAATAAAGTGTTTATTTTTAAGAATGGTATGGAGATTGGTTTTGGTTCAATGGAAAATAACTTATATGTACTAAGGTCGTTGGTCATAAAAGCCTTGCTTAATACTGAAATGTTCAAAACAGCGACAACTGCAAAAAGACCAAAGGTTTCTCCAAAGGAAAATGCTCATCTTTGGCATCTAAGATTAGGTCACATCAACCTCAATAGGATTTAGAAGTTTGTGAAATGTGGACTTCTAAATGGTTTAGAAGAAAACTCCTTTTCGGTATGTGAATCATGCCTTAAAGGCAAGATGACCAAACGATCTTTTACTAGAAAAGGTTATCTTATACATTCAGACATCTGTAGTTCGATGAGTGTAAGAGATCGAGGTGGGTATGAATATTTCATCTCTTTCATAGATGATTATTCAAGATATGGGTATCTATACCTAATGCAACATAAGTCTGACGTCCTTGACAAATTCAAGGAGTATAAAGCTGAAGTTGAAAACTTGTTAAGTAAGAAGATAAAAATACTACGATCTGATCGTGGTGGAGAGAATATAGACTTATAATTCCAGAACTATATTCATGGAATCATATCCTTACTCTTGGCCCCAAGTACACCTTAGTAGAATGGTGTATCAGAAAGGAGAAACAAAACCCTGTTGGACATGGTTCAGTCTATGATGGGTTATGCTCATCTTTCAGACTCGTTTTGGGGATTTGCAATGGAAACTGCATGTTATATTTTGAATAACGTTCCCACAAAAAGTGTTTCTGAAACTGAAACACCTTTTGAGCTATGGAGAGGCCGTAAAGGTAGTTTACGCCACTTCAGAATTTAGGGATGTTCGACCCACGTGCTTATGGCTAACCCTAAAAAGTTGGAACCGTGTTCTATTCCTTTTTGTAAGTTACCCCAAAGAAACGAGGGGTGGTACTTCTATGATCCGAGTGAGAATAAGATGTTTGTATCAACAAATGCTATCTTCTTGGAAAAAGACCACATATGGGATCATAAACCAAGAAGTAAGCTTGTTTGAAATGAGATTTCTACTTAGACTACTGAGAGTTCAACAAGAGTTGTTGAACAGACTGATAGACCAACAAGAGTTGTTGATGTTGGTTCATCTAGTCAACCATCACAAGAGTTGTGACTGCCTCGATGTAGTGGGAGGGTTGTGAACCCATCGGAATGCACATGGGTTTGACTGAAGCCCAAAATATCAAATCTAAAGATGGGGTCGAGGATCCATTGTCTTATAAACAAACAATGGAGGATGTTGACAAAGATGAGTGGATTAAAGCCATGAATCAGGAAATGGAGTCCATTACTTCAATTCCATTTGGGAACTTATGGATCAGTCTGATGGGGTAAAACCTATAGGGTGTAAGTGGATCTACAAGAGAAAACGAGGTGTAGATGGAAAGGTGCAGACCTTTAAGGCTAGACTCGTGGCAATGGGTTATACCCAGGTCGAGGGAGTGGACTATGAGGAAACTTTCTCACCTATTATCGTGTTGAAGTCTATCAGGATTCTCCTGTCCATAGCCACATTTTATGATGATGAAATATGGCAAATGGACGTCAAGACTGCCTTTCTGAATGGTAATCTTGAGAAGACCATCTACATGGCTCAATTAGAGGGATTCATTGTTCCAAATCTAGATCGTGGAACATTCAATTTGATGGTGCGATCAAATCATTTGGCTTTGATCAGAATGTTGATGAGCCTTGTGTTTACAAGAAAATCATCAACAACTCAGTAGTTTTCCTAGTGCTGTATGTGGATGATATCCTACTCATTGGGAATGATGTAGGTTTTCTAATTGATATTAAACAATGGCTAGCTGCCCAATTCCAAATGAAATGGGAGAAAGGCTTAAGTCTATCATATACTACTCATTGGTAGAGGGAAGGAGGAAATATACGATTGAGTAAGTGGAAGAAAGTCTTAAGTCTATCGTATAGACACTAGGTACTCGATCGTTTAGTAAACGAGAACTCTTTGTTCACTCTCTCGAAGGGCTATTATATAGTTTTTCTATTACTCTCGATCGTTATGAGATGCGCTTATGCGATTATTCAAAATGAAAACCAATTTCACTTTTTATTCTTCAGTTACTAAAACTAATAATAACCTCCCACTTCACACACAATTAATGGAGTTATTATATTTATTTATAATAAAAAAAATTATCTCATAATTGTTTTTATTATAAATAAATATAATAACTAATTTATCATATTATATTTATAACCTACAGTTTTAATATCACATCATATGTAATATTCAAACCATAGTTCTTTTCTCCTTTATTTAATATAAATCATATTTATATTAATTCCTCCAACTAATGTATCTAATACATCAAATCAATTATATCACATATAATTGAACCAATTTAATAATATCATATGTAATCAAATTCCCTTTTGTTAATTTCAACATTTCAAACTAACCAAAAAACTGATTCTCAAATAGAATCAATTGCTCCCTTAAGGGCTGATTCCGAGTCTTGGACATAGTGGCCACACCCTCTCTCTGGAAGATAGAACTCAGTCATAGTAGGACTATGACTTATTGTTCATTAGAGGAATCAGTGGTACTTAAGGAGTTAGATGTAACTATAGGGGCAAAACGGTAATTGGCCTAGTTATACTTACGAGCGATTTATGAAGGGTCATCGCACTATTGATTGGTCATATAGACACAAAAATATATCTATAGTACGAAGAGTGCAACTGTTGGTCTTTAGTAAAGTGACCAACAGTTAACGGATGGTGGATCTCGTGACTAAAGAGTTAAGTTTCCTTTCTACATATGCTATAATTGATATGATGTATTAGTTACATTAATTGGAGGAATTAATATAAATATGATTTATATTAGGGTAATTGCAATTGGTAGCCTGTTTAGGAATAATAATCAAGTTTCTAATATCATTTAAAAAGAATTGCAAATATGGACAAGTCTATCAACGATAGAATTCTATCGGTGATAGACTCCCAAGTGCATCTAGTTGTTTGTGCTGTTGGCTATTCCGTTCATTGCGTTCAAGTGGATCGTTGGACGCATTGGAAATCAATCAAGGGATACTTGAAGAAGAGTTCTTCAAAGGTACGCATACTCTATCCCTTGTATCTTTATTCTTCTCGTAGCATGCTATAATTTCTGTTTATGAATAATCTATTCGTTTTCGTTTAAGATTGTAATTATTTGTGTTCAATCTGAATGGAATTTGGAACGATTCACATCCGTTGCTCATGGAGATCTCTGTTTAGATTTCCTTCAAGATTACCCTTGCTCGTATGTCTCCACATGAATGATTAGGATCAGACCATCTGTAGCACTTTACAACACTTGTAACATCTACAAAGTGGGTTGTATCCATAGTGTCACAGGATAAGATTTCCCCCTTTTATCCATATACTACAGACCATTTAGGTTATCACTTCAGGTATGATCCACTTGCATGTCTCCACATACATGCTTAAGTTACAACGATAACTAGGGATCTTAGTTTATTGGTTTGTGGTTAATGCAACTAAAATATCTCATATTTCATAGACAATAGTGAAGAAAATATCTCATATTATTACATCACAAATGTTTGTTCATACACATGTTTACAAACTACAGAACCCTACGAGATTTAGGCATCAACCCCAACAATCTCCCACTTGTCCTAAAGCTAGTGGGGTGTACAAAATAAAAACAAGTACAAAACAATAAACTAGGGCCTGTACAAAATCTCCCACTTGCCTTAATCCAGTTGCGGACGATCCTATAGACCCATGCTCTGTAGGTAACCCTAAAAAACTGTAGTCGTGAGAGCCTTCGTAAACAGATCAGCAACGTTGTGCTCCGAAGCTATTTTCGTGACTATCACGTCCCCTCGATGTACAATTTCGTGGATGAGATGGTATTTCTGCTCTATATGCTTGTTGCGCTTGTGACTCCTAGGCTCCCTGGAATTCACCATAGCCTCACTATTATCACAATAAAGGGTGATGGGCCTAGACATATCTGAAACAACTTTCAGATCAGCTAGGAACTTCTTGAGCATAACGGCCTCCTTAGTAGCTTCATAAGCCACTACATACTCGGCCTCCATAGTGGAGTTAGCGATGCACCCCTGCTTAGTGCTTCGCCATACTACAGCCCCTCTAAGAGTGAACACTGATCCTGAAGTGAATTTTTTAGAATCCTTATCAGTCTGAAAATTAGAGTTCGTTTATCCAATAAGGATCAAATCCTTAGATCCATACACAAGCATGTAGTCCCTCGTTCTCCAAAGATACTTGAGGATGTTCTTGACGATAGTCTAGTAACCCTATCCTGGATTAGATTGATATCTACTGACTATCCCCACAATGTAGCAAATGTCAAGTCTAGTACATAACATCACATACATCAAATTACCAACGGCAGATGCATAGGGGACCCATCTCATTTCCTCAACTTCTTGAGGTGTCTTAGGACATTGTTCCTTAGACAATGTAACTTCATGTCGAAAAGGCAGTAGGCCCGTTTTGGAGTTTTGTATCGAGTACTTGCTCAACGTCTTGTCAATGTACGATGCCTGAGACAGTGCTAGCACTTTGTTCTTTCGATCCCGAAAGATCTGAATCCCAAGAACAAACTGAGCCTCTCTTAAATTTTTCATTTGGAATTGGGTCGCTAGCCAGTTCTTAACTAGAGTCAGTAAACCTACATCATTCCCAATAAGTATGATATCATCTACATATAACACTAGAAAAACAACTGAACTGTAGATGAGTTTCTAGTAGACACATAATTCATCAACGTTTTGGTCAAAGTTGTAAGATTTGATCACAGTATCAAACCTTATATTCCAAGATCGAGACGCCTGTTTCAGCCCATAAATGGACCGATTCAGTTTGCAAACCTTTTGCTCTTGACCTTGGGCTATGAATCCCTCAGGTTGCACCATATAAATGGTCTCCTCAAGATTACCATTTAGAAAGGCAGTCTTGACATCCATTTGCCATATCTCATAGTCTTAATATGAGGCAATGGATAGGAGGATGCAGATAGACTTCAATTGGGAATGTCATAAAACTCGCAGTTTGTGTTAAACATTCTATTTATCAATAAAATATCATTGAGTATTTTATTCAATAAAGTTGTTGATTTTGCATTCTATTATGAAAATCCAATAAACATATCCATGGTTATAGTATGAATACTTTAACTTTATGTGGTGACATAAATAGGCTCAAGTTCATAGTATATAGCCTAAATGATCTAATAAGTTTATATGGACAGAAATATATCTACGGTAGGAGAGTACAACTATCGAGCTATAGTGGTGTGTCTTGATAGTTAACGAATAGTAATTAATTCGATTAAAGAGTTTTAACGAATTAATTATAGATCGTTGGAGCTCATGATTTGTAGGTCCATTAGGTCCCTCTACTAGCTCATTAAATTGGAATAACAAATTGAGTATTGATTTAGAGTTTATGATTAATTGTATATGATACAATTATAAACGTTTAATTTAATTGAAATTAAACGAAATTGGAAAATCAATTAATATTTAAATAATGATTTAAATATAAAAGTGATTTATTGGTGATATTGTATTAATTTAATATTTAGATATTAAATTAATAATTAGTTTTATCTAATTAATTTTATAAAACTAATTTAAAAAATAATGTTTTTTTTAAAACAATTTTAGTAAGTGGATTATTCCTTTTTTTTTTTTTTTTGGAAAAGTCTACTAACTATATTGGAGAAGCTCTATATTGAAAAAATAAAGTCTACTAACCAAATTCCATTGATAATCTTCAAGCTGAAGCTGCCTAACATGCAACTTAATACATTTGCATGGTTTTTACCTATATATAGAAGCTCCATGCATGAAGACCAGCAAAAGATTGAATGAGATAGAAAAAGCTCTACATTGTTAACCCTGCTCTCGTTTCTCATCAACTCAATTTGATTCAAGTGTTTCCACCATACATTCCAGCTCAAGCATAATAGAGAAGATCTCGATGGTAGTTCTCCCGATCAAGTTCAAGCGAGATCTTGGTGTTTTCCAGCTGATTTTATGGAAGAATCTTCAAAGGTAATATGTGTTTCAAACCCTCTTTTGAATATCATATGTTCAACATGCTCAAAACTCAAATTAAATATAGTTTAAGTGCTCTTTGATTCTGTAGTCTTCCGTTGCGTGATATATCATTCCTTTAATTGGTATCAGAGCATGATTTAAGCACTTAACTATTGTTAATTTGAGTTTGGTGGGTGTTTTTCCATGAACTGCATGGAATAGTATATCGATATGGTTTTTTCAGTGTTTTAGCATTTTGATCCTTTCAATTATGTTGTTTCTCTTGTAATTAGTTCTTATTTGATGGGCCTTAATATGTGTTTAAGAGTCTGTAATTCACATGGTCATTAGAAGTTGAAATTAGGATGTAATTGAAGAAAGAAGTGAAGAAGGTCGAGCTACAGATTCTAGTCTTTCAGCATCCGATCAAATCTCGTTGTTGAAATTCGGGCAAGATTTCCCTTTCCAACAAGAGCGAGATTTCTCTTACCAACGAAAGCAAGATGTTGATAAGTTCAAGCGAGATTTTATTTCAAATGAGATTTTGATAGAATTTTCGAGCGAGATTTCAAGTTCAAACGAGATTTTGAATCGAGTTTGAGCGAGATTTCTAGTTTAAGCGAGAGATTGAATTGAGCGAGATTTTGAATCAAGTTCAAATGAGATTTCGAGCATGGAGCTGTTGGATTGTATCAGCATACAACGGAAGCAACAAGGATCATTAAGCACTCTAATTCATTAATTTTGGCAGAAACTAAAGCATGCTCATGCAGAAATAAATGGGTTTCAAGACATACCTTTGTAGAACTTCTTCAAAGCTCAATTCCAACTACAAATTTCTGCAAGTCTTGTTGTAGACCATCTCAAGATCTTCCCTACTATCCTCTTGGAACTCTACATTGAGTTGTGGGATTCAAAATAAGCTTGAATTAAGGGAATTTGAAGAAGTACTCATAGCAACAACCCACTTGAAGAACACCTTTTTCACACCAAATTTTCTACCAAAACTCTACAGATTGCATGCCTCAAATTCACTCCAATCTTCTCATTATATTGCAGACAATCACGCAAAGAAGATGGTTGCATGAGATGCAGCTTATGCTTGGAATAATTGAAGCCTAAAGATGGTAAGTTATAGGTGAGCAACTTTAAGATGATAATGGAAAAACTGAAAATCCATTATTTCTGTTTTCCCATCTTTTTTCAACTTTTCAAAAATCAATTTGTTTTCGAAATTTAAAAATTATTAATTTTATAAATTAATTTTTCTAAAAAAATTAATAAATAATTATTTAAACAAATTAAATAATTCTAATTTAATATCAAATATTAAATTAATTTTACACAAATCTACCTTCACATATTTAAGTCATATTTAAATATTAATTATCCAATTTCGTTTAATTCTTAAAATTAAACGTGTAATTATATCTCATATAATTACTAATTCCTTTAATTCTAATTTACGTTTCAAATTAATTTATCACGCGACTCTAAAGCTAATCCATTTGCGAGCTAGTAGGGGAACTCACAGACCTACAAATCATGGATTCCAACGATCCGAGATTAATTGGCTAAACTCATTAGACCGAATTAACCCTCGTTCGTTAACTAATGGGTCACTCCACTAAAGCCCATAGTTGAACTCCCCTCACTATAGATATATTATGTCCACTCGATATAACCATGATTAGTAAGTTAACCCTTCACAGGTTGTTCGTAATAATAACTGGGTAAAATCTCTATTTTATCCCCAAAATTACCTCTTGTTCCTTAAGTCCCATTGATTCTCTAATGAACAATTGATTTGTGATCCAATCAACAAATCGAGTCCCTCTCGAGCCAATGAGAGAGTGGGGCCCTTTGTTCAAGACCCAGAATCAACTCTTAAGGGAACAACCTCTCTACTATCCCTAACAGCGGGTAGGAGTGAATTTCTTCTAGCACCCTATGTCCCCAACTATCTATCCGGTCTTACCCCTAAAATGGGAGTTTATTGAGCCGACGCTATTGAGCCAACCCCCACCTATGCAAATCTAAAGACAAACCCAAATAAATAGGAGTTCATAGTTAGCTTAGGATTGAGGTCAAGTTACCTAGGTCAAGTAAGAGTGACTGATTTTGTGGTCCGATCTTGTACAAACCCTTTTGCACAGGACGCCCCCACTCCTCATGTCATAACATATATTCAATAACAACTTATTGAATTCTCATAATAAGCTCTGTTGTTTACAAACCATGAGTTTTAGGACATAAAACCCTATAGGAGCAAGAGATCGGGTTTGGGCGAGAGCTAAGCCGAGCGACACCAGAACTAACCAGAACTAGCGAGAGCGACCGTTTGACTGGTTTTTCTCTTGAAGATCCTGTCTGGTTTGACCTCAAATGGATTTGGCCGGTCTGGTTCAAACTTTACTGGTCCAGTTCAAGTTGTCTGGGTTCGGTTTGAAACGGTTCGAGCAGTCCAAAAGTAGTTTTGAAGCTATTTTTGTAATATTTAGGCTTTTGTTTACTTGAAAATGCCAAAACCAAAAATCGTATCAGTATGTATTTAATTGTTTATGCATGCGATGTATATAATTATTAAATACATCTTATATATGCATGTAGTATGCCATATAGATTTAAAATCCCACCGTAGGAAGCATGTTACATGCATTGAAGTATGTTATAAATTGTTATAATATATAGTATGCATGAAAAGTGTTTTCTTTTAATATAAATTTGTATTAAAAATTCCTTCGATGAATGTTATGGATATTTAGCATGTCTATTTTTCGTAAGTTGTTATAAAATTGAATTAGACTTTAAAATCCATAACAAAGAGACACAACATGCTTACATAGGTTAACAACTAGTTTTAACTGTTAAAATGGATTGTTACCTTATAAAATTTGGTTACAAACTCAAATCGGTTCATAAACCTATCTAAGGCTAGGGGTACTTAAGTTGACGGTTTACGTAACACTTCCTACCTAGGGATTATGACCAAAAGATTGTGCATTGTTAACTGATTGAGCTTGCATGAGCGATGTGAGGTTTAAAACTGGTTTAAAACACTTTGACATCATAGGGTTATATCCAAATATAAATGTTATACTTGGATAAAAATGACATAGACTTAGGTTGTTTGAAAGTTAGCCAGTTTTTACCTAAGTAAATAAATACCCAAACATATAGAACAGTTCAGTGAGAGATTAACAATATATTTGATATATAGTTATTAGCTTTCACGTCCTCAAGAGTTCACACCGTGAGATCCATGCTCGACTTTGTGTCATTTTTACCACGACTACTCCATTCGGAAATTGTTTGCATGGGTTAATAACATAGTGAATGAGGGAAGTAGTTCATAGTAAGTGGGTGAAGAAAATGTGTCAACATTGTCCTACAGTCTCCTCCATTANATAACATAGTGAATGAGGGAAGTAGTTCATAGTAAGTGGGTGAAGAAAATGTGTCAACATTGTCCTACAGTCTCCTCCATTAGTTTGAACCGTGAGATTCCTATGTTGCGCCTGCTATCGTTTTTAGGCGGCACTAGCTAGTCGTTAACCATGGCGATCCCCTCGGAGGGTTGTAACATAGGATTCAGAACAACCCAAGGTTCAGTAATGAATAGGGTCTTATAGTTCTGTCTTGTGTATTGTCTTCCATTTTGGGGGCATATTCATACCATTCTATAAGATCTGAAAATGGCAGGTCACATTTACAAGAATTACTAATTGTTAGTAAAGATCTTGACCGAAAGCGATAGCCAAAAGAACTATAGGAGTAAAGAGTTATTCTGATATAGTATTTGGTCAAGAATTTGTCTTGCTTCAGTGAAGGAATTGTTGACTATCCCTCGGTAGCAAATGTTCTAAATCACTAAAGTATCGTTGTAAATAAATAAGGATTTATTGGGTACTTTATTATTTTTGCTAAAATTGGATTTACATGCATAAATGTTTAATAGAATTTGTTTAAATTATTTCAGCAAAGTCGAATTCAATCATACTTGCTAGCTTTTGATAAATTTAACGGTGAAGGATATTCAAACTGGAATTCCAATATCAATACAATATTAGTCGTGGATAATTTGAGGTTTGTGTTGACGGAGGATTGTCCTGTAGTTTCTAGTATAATAGCGAACTGAAATATTCGGGACATCTATGATTGGTGGGTAAGAGCAAATGAGAACGCTCGGGCCTACATCTTAGCAAGTATATCTGATGTACTTAATAAGAAACATGAGGTAATACCCATCGCCCATGAGATAATGGCGTTGCTTCAGAAGATGTTCGAACAATCGTCATCCTCTGTTCACATGAAGCCATTAAGTATGTCTACATTACTCGCATGAAAGATGGAACCAACGTTAGAGAACATGTTCTCGATATGATAGTCCATTTTAATGTTGCTGAGGCTCATGAGGCGATGATAGATGAAACAAGTCAAGTAAGTATGATATTGGAATCTCTCCCGGAGAGTTATCTGCCATTCAGAACCAATGCTGTTATGAAAAAAATTACTTATAATTTGACCACGTTGTTGAACAAATTACAGACATATTAGTCTATGATGAAACTTAAGAAAAAATAAGTAAATGTTATTTCTAAACCTAATAAGTTTTTTAAGGGGTCGACGTCTGGAACAAGACCCACTGATAACAAAAAATCTGTTCCTTCTTCTTCAAAAGACAAACCCATACAAATGAAGAAAAATGGTAAAGAGAATAAGAAAACCATTGCTAAGAAAAACAAAAACAAAACTCCCAGAGGAAAATGTTTCCATTGCGAAGAAGATGGGCACTAGAAGCGTAACTGCCCAAAGTATTTGGCTGAAAAGAAAGCGAAAAAGATGAAACAAGGTAATCAGATTTACTAATAGTTGAAACATGTCTAGTGGAGAATATTCACCTAACCTAGATATTGGATTCAGGCCCTGGTAATCATGTTTGCACTTTTCTACAGGAAACTAGTTCTTGGAGAGAACTTTCTGAACAGGAAATGACTTTCAAGGTGGGAACGGGTGAAGTCATTTCAGCTCATGCAGTGGGAGATGTCAAGCTATTTTTTGGAGAGCCTTTTATCTTACTTAGGAATGTATATTATGTACCTAAGATGAAAAGAAACTTAATCTCCATTTCCTGTCTGCTAGAAAATATGTACAAAATATCTTTTTAATCTAATGAAGTGTTTTTTTTTTCAAGATGTGTTCATATTTGTTCTGCAAGACTCGAAAATAACTTGTACATATTAAAACCAATTGAAGTAAAGGCCATTATAAATATAAAGATGTTTAAAATGGCTGAGACTCAAAATAAAAAACGGAAAATTTCTCCTAATGCCTATCTTTGGAACCTCAGACTTGATCACATTAATCTCAATAGGATTGAGAGATTAGTAAAAAACGGTCATCTAAATCAGTTAGAAGATATTTCTTTACCTCCATGTGAATCATGTCTTTTTCTGACAAAGGTCTTCGTGCCAAAGAGCCTCTCGAACTTCTACATTCAGACCTATGTGGTCCGATAAATATAAAAGCACGAGGAGGCTATCAGTATTTCGTTAGTTTTATTGATGATTACTCTAGATATGGCTACATTTACTTTGTCAGTCATAAGTCTGAAACTCTTGAAAAGTTCAAAGAATTTAAGACTGAGATAGAAAATTTGTTAAGTAAAAGAATTAAAACATTTCGATCTGATCGAGGTGGTGAGAAAATGGATCTATAATTCTAGAACTATCTAGTAGATCACGGAATTCAATCTCAGCTCACAGCACTTGGAACACCACTACAAAACGGTGTTGCAGAAAGGAGAAATCGAACCTTGTTAGACATGGTTTGATCAATGATGAGTTATGCTTAGTTACCTCAATCCTTTTGGGGGTATGCAGTACAGACTGCAATATTTATTCTAAACATTGTTCCTTCAAAAAGTGTTTCAGAAATACCGTATGAATTATGGAAAGGACGCAAAACTAGTTTATGTCATTTTCGTATCTGGGGTTGTTCAAAAGGTAATGGTAGATGTTGACAGAGAACAGTGGATAAAAGCCATTGACGTTGAAATGGAGTCTATGTACTTCAACTCTATCTGGAAACTTGTAGATCAATCACATGGGGTTAAACCTATAGGTTGCAAATGGAACTACAAGAGGAAACGAGATCAAACTGGCAAGGTGCAAACCTATAAAGCCAAACTCGTGGCAAAAGGTTTTACCCAAAGAGAAGGGGTTGATTATGAAGAAACTTTTTCTCCTGTTGTCATGATAAAGTCAATTAGAATACTTCTATCCATTGACATGTATTATGACTATGAAATATGGCAAAAGGATGTCAAAACAACTTTTCTGAACGGCTATCTTGATGAAAGTATTTTTATGTCTCAACCAGAAGGTTTCATCGAACAGGGACAGGAATAGAAAGTCAGTAAGCTTAAACGATCCATTTATGGATTAAAACAAGCATCAAGATCCTGAATATAAAGTTTTATACTGCGATCAAATCTTATGGCTTTGAACAGAATGTTGACGAACCTTGTGTATATAAAAAGATAGCCAACAAGACTGTAGCATTCTTAGTTCTTTATATTGATGATATCTTGCTCATTGGGAATGAGACAAGCTTCCTTGCTAACGTAAAGAGATGGTTAGCAACAAAATTCCAAATGAAAGATTTGGGTGATGCTCAATACGTTCTAGGAACACAAATCTTTCGGAACCGAAAGAATAGAACCCTAGCACTATCTCAGACATCTTATATTGACAAGATGTTGTCAAGGTATAATATGCACAATTCCAAAAGAGGTATGTTACCTTTTAGACATGGAATTCATTTTTCAAAGCAACAGTGTCCTAAGACACCTCAAGATATTGAGGAAATGACAAGAATTCCATACGCATCTGCAGTTGGGAGCTTGATGTATGCAATGTTGTGTACACACCCTGACATATGCTTTATAGTTGGAATCGTTAGCAAGTTCCAATCCAATCCAGGACACAATCATTGGACTATTATAAAAAACATCCTCAAGTATCTAAGGAGAACGAAGGACTATATGCTTGTGTATGGACCGAAGGATTTGATCCTTACAGGATACACTGATTCTGATTTTCAAACTGACGTAAATTCAAGGAAATCTACTTTAGGATCAGTTTTCATTCTCAATGAAGGAGCTATAGTTTGTAAAAGCATTAAGAAAATTTGTATCGTTGACTCCACAATGGAAGCAGAATACGTGGCCGCATGTAAAACTGCTAAAGAAGCAGTATGGCTACGCAAATTCTTGGCTAATTTGGAAGTAGTTTCAGATATGCATCTACCTATCACACTATATTGTGACAATAGTGGTGTTGTTGCCAACTCGAAAGAACCAATGAGTCATAAATAAAAAACATATTGAGAAAAAGTACCATTTCATCAGAGAGATAGTACACCGAGGAGATGTGATCATCACGAAGATAGCCTCTGAAGACAACCTTGCCTATCCATTTACAAAGGCCCTCTCAGCTAAAGTGTTCTAGGGCCACCTAGTTGGATTAGGACTCCGAGCAACAAAATCTAGGGCAAGTGGGAGAATATCTATGGCATTTAGGATGCCCTAGTTTATTATATTTTCCCTTTATGTTTCTCAACATTGTATTATATATATTTGTTCTCACTGGAGTTTTAGTCCAAGTGGGAGATTGTTAGGAATGTCCTACAACTTGCAGTTTGTGTTAAATATTCTATTTATCAATAAAATATTATTGAGTATTTTATTCAATAAAGTTGTTGAGTTTGCATTCTATTATGAAAATCCAATAAACATATCCATGTTTATAGTATGAATACTTTAACTTTATGTGGTGACATAAACAGGATCAAGTTAACAGTATATAGCCTAAATGGTCTAATAAGTATATGGATGAAATTGGGTATCTCATCCTGGTAACACTATTGAATGTGGCCTATTTTGTATACGTAATACAAATGATGTGATCCACAGATCATTCATGTAGAGACATGTGAGTGGAGCATCCTATGCAAGGAGTTTACATATAGACTGGACAACAAAATAGTCACTTTTCTTTACAATGACCGTTTACTGTTAAAACTAACTATTTCTTTTTTAAGTAACCTAAGATAATTTGATCTTAATCCTAAGCTAGCTATGAACTTCTGTTTATTCGGGATTATCCTTTGATCTGCATAGGTGAAAGTAGTCTAATAGCACTGCTCAATAAGCCTTCCATTTTGGGGATAAGACCGGATGAATAGTTGGGGACATAGCCCTGCAAGATGGAATTCACTCCTACCCATTTTAGGGTTAGCAGATAGGTTGTTCTCTTAAGTACTGATTCCAGGTCGTGAACAATCGGGGCCCCGCCTTCTCATAATAAAGACTTGATTCATAAGTATTATGAATCAAATTGTTCATTAGAGGTTCAGTGGAAACTTAAGGAACGAGATGTATTCATAGGGGTAAAATGGTAATCGTGACCTAGCTATAGTTACGAACAATCTGTGAAGGATCCACTTACTGATTATGGTTTATATAGACAGAAATATATCTACAGTGAGGAGAGTGCAACTATCGAGCTATATTGGTATGTCTTGATAGTTAACGAATAGTAATTAATTCAATTAAAGAGTTTTGACGAATTAATTACATATCGTTGGAGTTCATGATCTGTAGGTCCATTAGATCCCTCTACTAGCTCATTAAATTTGAATAACAAATTGAGTATTGATTTAGGGTCTACAATTAATTGTATATGATACAATTATGAACGTTTAATTTAATTGAAATTAAACGAAATTGGAAAATCAATTAATATTTAAATTATGATTTAAATATAAAATTGATTTATTGATGATATTGTATTAATTTAATATTTAGATATTAAATTAATATTTAAATTAAAAATTAGTTTTATCTAATTAATCATTTTTAATTAATTGTATAAAACTAATTTTAAAAATAATGTTTTTTGAAAACATTTTTAGTAAGTGGTTTATTCCATTTTTTTGGAAAAAATCCATTAACTATATTGGAGAATCACCAAATTCCATTAATAATCTTCAAGCTGGAGCTGCCCGACATGCAACTTAATACATCTACATGGTTTTTACCTATATAGAAGCTCCATGCATGAAGACCAGTGAGAGATTGAATGGGATAGAAAAAGTTCTACATTGTTAACCTTGCTCTCGTTCCTCGTCAACTCGATTTGATTCAAATGTTTCCACCACACATTCCAACTTAAGCATAATAGAGAAGATCTCAGTGGTAGTCCTCTCGGTGAAGTTCAAGCAAGATCTTGGTGTTTTCCAACTGATTTTGTGGAGGAATCTTCAAAGGTAATATGTGTTTCAAACCCTCTTTTGAATATCATATGTTCAGCATGCTCAAAACTCAAATTAAATGTAATTTAAGTGCTTATTGATTCCGTAGTCTTCCGCTACGTGATATATCATTCCTTCACTTCAACATGGCAACAGGCAAGAAAGTCTCCTCATAATCAACTCCCTCCACCTAGGTATATCCTTTTTGCCACAAGTCTAGCCATGAAGGTTTTCACCTCCCATCAATACCTCATTTCCTCCTGTAAATCCATTTACAACCTATAGGTTTAACCCCATCACATTGATCTACAAGATCCCATACTGAGTTGAAGTACATAGACTCCATCTCGAGATCCATAGCTTTGACTCATTCATCCCGATCAACATCCTTCATTACCTTCTTGTAAGACAACAGATCCTCAACCTCGTTATCGGCTACCATAGCCAGGATTTCAGTGAAATCCATATAGCAAACATGTGGATTTGCAACCCTCCCACTACGTCGAGGTTCCCTCAACTATTGAGATGGATTTGATCGACTAGATGAACTTCCATTCTACAACTCTTGTTGATGTAGCAGGCCCTTCAAAAACTCCTGTTGAAGTTTCAGTAGTTTCGTTGGAAAGTTCACGCAACACGATTTTACTTCTTGGACCGTGTTTCCTTATATGATCCTCCTCAAGGAAGGTAGCGTTTGTTGACACAAACACTTTTTTTTCCTTAGGATCATAAAAGTAACCCCCTCGTGTCCCTTTGGGATAGCCTACAAAAAGGCACAGCCTCGAACGTGGTTCCAGGTTCTGAGGATTAGCCTCAAGCACATGTGACGGGCAACCCCAGATGTGGAAGTGACACAAACTAGCTTTACGGCCGTTCCACAACTCCAAAGGTGTTCTAACAACACTCTTGGAAGGAACACATTTGAAGATATAAACTGCAGTCTCCACTGTAAAACCCCAAAACGAGTCGGTAAGGAAGCGTAATTCATCATTGATTGAGCCATGTCCAACAGGGTTCTACTTCTCCTCTCCGATAAACCATTCTACTAAGGTGTACCAGATGCTGAGAGTTGCGAAACGATTCCATGTTCTATCATATAGTTTTGGAACTCATAATCCAAAAACTCTCTACCCCGATCTGATCAAAGTGTTTTAATCCGTTTATTTAATGCGTTTTCAACCTCAGCCTTGAACTCTTTGAACTTTTCAAAGGATTCTGACTTACGTTGCATCAAATAAACATACTCATACCTCGAATAATCATTATTAAAAGTGATGAAATACTCGTAACCTCCACTGGCTCGCACATTCATCGAACCACAAAGGTCTGAATGCACTAACTCTAAAGGCTCTTTAGCTCGATAAGCTTTTCCAGTAAAAGGTATTTTAGTCATCTTGCCTTCAAGGTATGACTCGCACACAGGTAAAGAATTTTCCTCTAACTCACTTAGAAGTCCATTCTTAACCAACCTCTCAATCCTATTAAGATTAATGTGCCCTAATCGAAGGTGCCAAAGTTGGGCATTTTCCTTAGGAGAAACCTTAAGTTGTTTATTTTGAGTTATGACGGTTTTAAACATCTCTACGTTATGGAGGGAATTTTTTACTAATGGCCTTAGCACATACAAATTGTTTTCTAGTTTTGTTGAATATATCTTAACACCATCTTTTAGAATAAACACTTTATTCACCAAAAAGTTGAGAGTATATTTACATTCAATTAAGCACTTTACAGAAATTAAGTTCCACTTTAACTCGAGAACTACATATACATCATGTAAAATGATAAACCTATTTTGTAAAGTCAATTGGAGGCCTCCCATTGCCATAGCTGAGACGACGTGCCCAGTGCCTACTCGCATCGTCATTTCATCAGCCTCAAGCTGCCGCTAGGATCCAATCCCCTGAAAAGAAGAATAAACATGATTAGTGGCCCCAGAGTCTATAATCCAAGCAAAATCATCATTCTCCATTAAACAAGTTTTCAAAACCAATAAATCATATTTACCTTGTTTTGCCTTGGCCTTAGACTTCTTATTCACCTTTAACAAGTGAGGACAGTTCCATTTCCAGTGCCTATCCTGGTTGCAATGAAAACATTTTCCTTTCTCAACCGACGCTGGTTGCCTACCCCACTGTATGGCAGGTTGTGGGTTAGTCGGTGTCTTCCTCTTCCCCTTACTACCCTTCTCCTTCTTCCACTTATTAGTGTTAGAAGTAGAAGGTGAAAACTTGGTTCTTAAGGTCGAACCCCAATAGAACTTCTTAGATAATGAAGCAACATTTACCTCATCAACCTTCTTCTCCTTACTTTTCAGCAAGGATTGGAATGTTTGCAACTCGTTAAGGAGAGTTGTAAGGGTATAATCAACTTTGTTCAGTACAGCCTTGCTGATAACGTGAAGGAAGCTTTTTGGCAACATGTGCAGTATAAAGCTAACTGGGCTGCCCTCATCCATGCGGGCCCTATTTATCCCCGTCGCATTAAAGTGGACCATCATGTTCAGAATATGTACCCTCCTTCATTTTGGAGTTGAAGATGCACTTGAGAGATTTGTGCTTGAGCTGCCCGAACGGTTGTCCAAACATTCCCCTCAGGCACTCCATGATCTCACGCGCAGAGACCATAAGCTTATGCTTCTTGGCTAAAACGTCGTTCAGACTGGCCAAGATGTAAGTTCGGGCCTTCTCGTTTGCCCGTGTCCATTTCTCATATGCCTCTCGAATAGCTAGAGTGGAATTTTGAGTCGGCATAGGAGGACACTCCTTTATAAGGACGAATCTGAGGTCATTGATGATTAGTATGGTATTAATCGTGTTTTTCCAACTAGCGTAGTTTTTACCAAGCAGTTTGTCCACGGATAATAGAGTTAACGTGGTTGTTGCCATTTTTAAAGTTGCTGAAAAACATGAACAAACTTAATAAGTCTATTTGCACTACCACTTTTAATACCACTTTTAATACCAATTTTAGGTTTTTAGCAAAATAGTTCTAATGTACCCTAAGTCAAAGACATCTATCTTATGATGCCCTATTGAGGCAGGATAAAAGTTACCGGTAGGGTGATCAGATGCCCCTTCACTGGGATGAGACATTCTCAACCATTAGACAGAAACAACTCTTGTAACTAACTCTAACAGTCACCATTTTTCGGTCCAGAATATGTCAACATTTAAAAATTCCACGTAAGTGTAACCCCTTATTTTAGGCCTTAGAGACCCGCCCTAATGTGCCCATCATAGGGAAAAAGCAGACTATAACGACCTTATTCTTTACAAAAGATCAAATAAAGAGTCGTGCAAAACTGCCATCCTTTTAGAGGACACTCCCAGGGTACCTTGAGGCGATGCACAAAATGTTATCTAACCTAATGAGAGAGGCCGTGGGATATGTTGTCATACGTCCCGCTCCTACTTACTATGAACATTTTCTCCATTCACCTTGGTATTGACCTACCCAAACACTATCCTTTAAGGGACACTCCCAAGGTGCCTCGAGGCCAAGGATAGATCTCAGAGTGTGAACTTTAGAGAGAAACGTGTAGAGGTATAAGTGAAGTATCATATACCCCAAGTACTTCCCACTGAATGTTCTACCTAGGGCTACTGATTTTATCTAAGTGTGAGTTTAATTTGTTCAAAAACAAATCTTGCTTTTGATAATTAAACAAATTCAAATCAAGTCCCGTTAAACACTTTAACAAACTATCATCAAATTTGCATGCATGCAGCAAATCTATCCAATTCACCTTTCCAGATAGGTTCCCAGGTAGGGGTGTTCTATTTCCGTCAGCTTAAATACCCCAACCTAGGCAGAACCCGTCTTAGACAAAAGGTCCCTTATAGATAAATTTGGTACATATTTAATCTTTTATTAGTCAATTTAATCTTATTAAATTGATTAAAAGATTAAACTTAGGTTTCTAATCTTATTAAGTCAAAGGAGGTTATTCAGTAGCCATCGCGGGTTTCATTAGTCATCCCTTTTTTTTAGGGCTATAGAGAATTCTTCCTCTTAAGGCTAATTCTCTTCCTAGGAGGGTTCTAGATACGAGATAGCCTGAGGGTAAGATTTTCTTTTGATCTTAGATCTATCTCAATCATATTTTTAAAACTCTTTTAAAACATGATTCAAGCCTAATTTTGCGTGCATGTCTTTCTTGTTAATTTTAGTTCTAATTTCCATTATAACTCTTATAAAAGGAAACAACTAAAACCATCCACATTGCTAAGCTAGACTAGGTATTTATCACTCTTATAAATTTAACCTATGTGTCATGCCTCATACAATATCCATTCATTACTATATATAACTCTTATATAAATTGTAATGAATCAAGCATACATGCTTTCATATACCCTTATACTATAACATTTATAATATAAAGATGATGCATGAATATGCTTAATGCATGCATATATTATAACCATATATTATATGATGCATGAGCATGCTTTAAAGTAATTTAATCATGCAAGCTACTATATTATAACTCTTATAATATAAAGATGATGCATGAATAAATGCATAATCTATGGTGGGATTTAAAATTATATGGCATACTATAATTTAAACATACATCTCATGTACATTCATCAAAATTAATGAATCGGGATGATTAGCCTCAAAAACCGAAAATTAAATCTATCTATTACATAAACCATTGAGTAAACCAGTTCAAACAGGCAAACTAGGTCTTGAACCGCCCATGCAAAGCCTCGCTCCCTGATCGTGTAGCTTTTCCTTGTGATCGTCGAGTAATGATGGTCGAGTAACCACGATCGTGTAGCAATGATCGAGTACCTTTGACTATGCGATGAAGCATGATTGTCTAGACGATCAAGAAGCAAGCGTCGAGTAACACTTACCACTTGATCAAGTAGCCAGTTACTATGCAATGAAGAATGCTGGCCTACTCAATCATTTAGTGCGCATGTCTACCATGCAACGAGTATCCTATACTCAACGATCATTTACCCTCATCGTTTACACGATCGAGTAGCCAACACAAACCGATCGAGTAAACTCTTTACTCGATCGTTTAGCATCATCCATGCGATCGTTTAGTAAATGCTACACGATCGAGTTAGAACTTTTCTACTCGATCGTTCAGTCAAATCTAAACGATTGTTTAGCCTGGGCTACACGATCTAACCAACTCTTGGTCTTCTTCTTCTTCCTCGAAGTAAACTGCATTTTCATCTATTGAAGCTTCATCACAAGTGACTCAGACAGACTCAAACACTTTGAATATAGACTCGATAGCAAGTTAATATGCTCAAAAACATATGGGCCCTTACAATTAACTTTGAAATATAAAAGAAAGCAGTAAGCCGAGGCAATCATCCCAAAAATATCCATTAACACATATCCACAAATACATTTAACACTTAAACATAATGTAGACATGCTTAAAACCCGCCAAGAAAGTAAATGTAATTCAATACATCAATGGATTTGGAATATCAGAACAACCTGGTTTTGATATCAACTGAAAGAACTATAATTTAAGAGAACCATTGATCGGAAGTAAGATCGTTCCAAACTCATTGTGAAAGAATCAAGCATTACAGATATACAAGAACAATAATGCATTATAGAGTAAATTACAACATGCTTTCTATTAAAATAAAGGGAATCGAGTATCATACCTTTAAAGAACTCTTCTTCAAGTATTCCCTCAATCTACACTGGTTAGGTGTCCCAGCAAACTCAATCATAAGCACGAACGCAACGAACAACCAGTGAAATTACGAACTGTAAGATCCTCGAACCCAATCGAGTATAACTCGATCCTTGACTCTTGAACAGCAACACTCGACACTACCACTCAGTTACCTTGGTATTCTCGGTATGAGAATCCAGAAGGTGTGGGCTCTGTGTGAATTTGGTAGAGGGAAGGAAGAAATATATGATCGAGTTAAACGATTGAGTAAGTGAGAGAAAGGCTTAAGTCTATCGTATAGACACTAGGTACTCAATCGTTTAGTAAACGAGAACTCTTCGTTCACTCTCTCAAAAGGCTATCGTATAACTTTTCTATTTCTCTCGATCGTTATGACATGCGCTTATGCGATTATTCAAAATGAAAACCAATTTCACTTTTTATTCTTTAGTTATTAAAACTGATAATAACCTCCCACTTCATGCACGTTTAAAGTAGAAACCAATCACAATTATCTCATAATTGTTTTTATTATAAATAAATATAATAACTAATTTATCATATTATATTTATAACCTATAGTTTTAATATCACATTATATGTAATATTTAAACCATAGTTCTTTTCTCCTTTATTATATAAATCATATTTATATTAATTCCTCCAATTAATGTATCTAATACATCAAATCAATTATATCACATATAATTGAACCAATTTAATGATATCATATATAAGCAAATTCCCTCTTGTTAATTTGAACATTGAAACTAACCCAAAAATTGATTCTCAACTAGAATCCATTGAGCTACCAAGGAGACCTTATGGACCTGTAGCTTGAAGCTCCAACGGTACGTGAATAACTAATGAAACTCTTTAATCACGATATCTACCATCCGTTAACTGTCGGGCACGCCACTAAAGACTGACAGCAACACTCTTCGCACTACAGATATATTTCTATGTCCACTGGATATAACCAATCAACAGTACAATGACCCTTCAGAGATCGCTCGTAAGTACAGCTAGGCCAATTTACCATTTTGCCCCTGTAGTTACATCTAACTTCTTAAGTACCACTAATCCTCTAATGAATAATACATCATAGTCCTACTATGAGTGAACACTTCTCGAGCCATGAGAAAGTGTGTGGTGCCACATTGTTCAAGCCATGGAATCAGCCTTTAAGAGAGCAATCTATCTACGTACCCCTACTTCAGGGAAGAAGTGAATTTTGTCTTGTGTAGCTGAGTTTTCAGCTCCCCAATCAGACGAATCCCCAAAGTGGTAGGTTTGAGTTGGCGATTTGGCCATTCGTACTCATGCAAATCAAAAGACCGCCCTCATAGGCAGGAATTCCCAACTCACTTAGGATTAAGGTCATGTTACCTATGTCATCCTAGTGAAATGAAAGTCTTTGTCATGAATGTTGTTATATAACGAGACTAAACATTTCGTTGTCTGGTCTTATACAAACTCCTTCGTATAGGATACCCCCACTCGCATGTCTCCACATGAATGATCAGGATCAGACCATCTGTAGCACTTTACAACACTTGTAACATCTACAAAGCAAGTCGTATTCGTAGTGTCACCAGGATAATGTTTCCCTCCTTTATCTATATACTACAGACTATTTAGGTTATCACTTAAGGCATGATCCACTTGTATGTCTCCACATACATGCTTAAGTTACAACAATAACCAGGGAAGTTTATTGGTTTATGGTTAGTGTAACTAAAATATCTCATATTTCATAGACAATAGTGAAGAAAATATCTCATATTATTACATCAAAATTTTTTGTTCATACACGTGTTTACAAACTACAGAACCCTACGAGATTTAGGGCATCTCCAACAATCTTTTACTTTCATCGCAATGAGTTAAGTGTAGATTACAAGAGTTATCGCATACTCAATCATGCGGTATAGAGATATGACGCATGTGGCAAACCACCAAGAGGTGTGCGTTGTGCAAGTATCGTGAGCCAATCCTATTTGATTAGTGCGAAGCTATCACAATTCTTGTCTATGAGCAGAGTAGCTATAACCAACTGCTCGAGAGGGTAAGTAGTGGAACTCACTAAGCAAAGTAAGCAATGTTCCTAGAGATAGGAATAATCTTATGCTCAACGCAACCATGCATTGTAGAGATATAAGCATGTGGCTAACCACCGAGAGGTGTGCGATGCATTAGTGTAGCGAGCTAGGATTACCCTTACGACCAACTTAATGACTTGGTGAAATTCACTCCCCCAACCCTACTTCTCCATGCATCTCATTACGCGTTAACAATTGTCACATCTCTACCATTCTCATAGTCAAACTTCAATTGTTCAATCTGTTTAGCTAGGAGTAGGAGTAGCTCATAGTTCATCAACTTCTTTCTTTGTATTTTTTTTATACCCCACCTCAAATGCATGACTTTACAATATCACTTAGTTATAAGTCCCCGTGTTCGACCTCAGATCATCCCGAGAAACTTGTGATCTCGTTATACTTGGCGAAAGAACAAGAAAACTTGTGACAGGACGCATGGTCATCACATACATGATTAACACATAATACATGTTCTTCATATTAATGCATGACCATCAACGCATATCAAATAGAACACAAATTTATCCTTCAACAAGGGGTGTCATATGTATGAGGGATTAGTTAAACAAAAGTCCAATTGGACTTGGTTTACATGCCCTTCATTGTATATTTTGAGCCTGTGCCCGTTCACCTTGAAGATTTTTCCTGTTTCAAGACTTTTTATTTCAACTGCGCTATAAAAGAAAACATTAGTAACTTCAAAAGACCTAACCATTTGGAATTGAGTTTTCCAGGCATCAATTGTAATCTAGAATTGTAAAGCAAAACTTTTTGTCCAATTTTGAAGTCCTTTCTTTTTGTCATGAAAGATCTTGGTTTCTCTTAAAAAAATTTTAATTTTCATAAGCATCTTGTTTTAATTCGTCTAACTGTTGTAACTCTAAGAGTCTTTCCTTTCCGGCTTGGGCTAGATTCAAATTACATTGTTTTGCCGCTCAATACGCTTTGTGTTCAACCTTTACTGGAAGATGACATGTCTTGCCATATACAATTCTGTACGGGGTTGTTCCTTTGGGCGTCTTAAAAGCGGTTCTGTAAGCCCAAAGTGCATCATTAAGTTTAGAACTTCAATCTTTTCTTTTCAGATTTGTAGTCTTTTCTTTAAAAAAATCACTTCTCTATTGGAAATTTTTGCTTGGCTATTTGTTTGAGGATGATACGGGGTTGCAACACGGTGGTGAACTTCCTATTTCCTCAATAATGTCTCTATGGTCCTATTGCAAAAATGTGTTCCTTGGTCACTTATGATGGCCCTAGGAATTCCATATCTAGAAAAGATGTTATTTTTCAGGAATTTTGAAACAATAGAAGAATCATTTGTTCTAGTGGAGATTACCTCAACCCACTTGGAAACATAATCTACTCCAAGAAAAATGTACAAAACCAAATGAATAAGGAAATGGACCCATGAAATCTAAGCCCCACACGTCAAATATTTCACAAAAAAGAATGGAATTGAAAGACATTTCATTTCTTTTGGACAAAGATTCAAATTTTTGACACTTTTCACAAGACTTGTAATATGCATATGAATCGGCAAAGAAAGAATTCCAAAATAGTCCCAAATCTAAAATTTTTCTAGTAATTCATTTTAGACTAAAATGACCTCCACATGCATGCTCATGACAAAATGACACAACAGACTCAAATTCTTTGTTAGGGACACATCTCCTAATGATTTGATCTGAACAAAATTTTCATGATAAAGAGGATCCCATACAAAGTATTTAAAGTCACTTTTTAGTTTAGACCTTCTAAATGAAGACATGTTAAAGGGAAACTTACCAGTCACAAGGTAATTTACCATGTTGGTGTACCACAGTGGCAAAGCAGTTACCTAGAAAAGATGTTCATCAGGAAAGTCTTCTCTAATTGGAATTAACTATTTTTCTTGCATGATTCGACTTAGATGGTCGGCCACTGAATTCTTGGATCCTTTTCTGTCTTTGATAGTTAAGTTGAACTCTTGCAAAAGAAGGATCCATCTTACAAGTTTTCACTTGGATACTTTCTTCGCCATGAGGTACCTAAAAGCAGTGTGGTCAATGTAAACAATTATTGGAAAACCGAGAATGTAAGATCTAAATTTATCTAAAGCAAAAATAATGGGAAAAATATTCTTTTTCTGTGGTTGAATAATTGATTTGAGATGCATTAAGAGTTCTAAATGCGAAACAGATCAGTGGCACTTCCTGTCAACTCTTTGTCCTAATACTACCTCTACTTCTAAGTTGCAAGCATCACACATAATCTTAAATAACAAGTCCCATTGGGGTGGTTGAAGGATTGAAGTTGATGCCAACTTTTTATGTGTGTCAAAGGCTTCCTTGCATTCATCATTGAAATCAAATGTGGAATCTTTTTTAAGTAGGCTTGACAAAGGAAGTATATTTTTCTAAAAGTCTTTAATGAACCTCCTGTAGAATCTTGCACTACCAAGAAAAGAGTGCACTTCATTAATGTTTTTAGGATAGGGAAGGTTAGCAATGACATTTATTTTTGCCTTATCAACTTCTATGCCTTTAGAAGATACAAGGTGTCCTAAACCAATTCCGTGAGAAGCCATGAAGTGATATTTTTCATAATTCAAAACTAAATGCGTTTCTACATCTTTTCAAAATCAAATTCAAATTGTGCAAACAATCTTCAAAAGAATTACCATACACAGTGAAGTCATCTATGAAACTTTCTATGCCCTTTTCTACGTAGTTGCTCATCATGCACCGTTGAAACATACCTGGGGTGTCACATAGCCTAAATGGCATTCTCCTAAATGTATATGTACCATATGTGCAAGTGAAAGTTGTCTTTTTTTTTTTTTTTTTTTAATCCTTCCTATGCTATTGATATTGATAAAATCTAGAGAAACCATCAAGAAAACAAAAGTATGGTTACCCAGTGAGCCGTTCAACATTTAGTCAATAAAAGGTATAGGAAAGTGATCTTTTTTTGTTACCTCGTTGAGTTTTCTGAAATCTATACACATTCTTCTACCGTTTTGCACTCTCATTGGAATCATCTCACCTTTTTCATTTTTTACATTGGTCATTCCTGTTTTCTTAGGTACCACATGTATTGGACTTACCCATTGGCTCTGGGACTGGGTATATTATTTCAGCTTCAAGTGGCTTGAGAATTTCCTTATGAATAATTTATTTCGTGGTTGGATTTAGTCTTCTTTGAGGTTGAACGATTTCCTTGGCTCCGTCCTCTAGAAAAATTATGTGCATGCAAAGAGAAGGGCTTATCCTTTTGTTATCATCTAAAGTCCAACCAATAGTTTTCTTGTGGTCCTTCAATGTTTCTACTAGTGAGCATTCTTGAGAAGATGTGAGTTCTCTAGATATGATCACAGGAAAGGCTTTCTCTTCTCCTAAGAAAACATACTTAAGGTGAGAAGGGAGAGCCTTAAGCTCGATCCCTTGTACTTAAGATTCCACAACATCTTTATTAGAAGAATTTGATGGAACGAACACATGCACAATAGAAGAAAAAACGGATATAAAGTGTAAGGGTTGATACCCTAAATCTCGTAGGGTCCTATAGTTTGTAAACCTTGTATAAACAAACTTGTATGTGATTAATAATATTTGATATTTTATTCACTTTGTCTATGAACTATATGATGTTTTAGTTGCATTAACCACAAACCAATAAACTAACATCCAAGGTTATCATCGTAACTTAAACATGTATGTGGAGACATACAGATGGATCATGGTTAAGTGATAACCTAAATGGTCTGTAGTATATGGATAAGGCTGGGTACCTTATCTTGGTAACATTACGAGTATGGTCGTTTTGTAGGTGTTACAAATGTCGTAATATGCTACAAATGATCTGATCTTGATCATTCATATATTAGACATGCGAGAAAGGATATTCTATACAAAGGAGTTTGTATAAGACCCGACCACGAAATGTTTAGTCTCATTATATAACATCGTTCATAATAGAGACTTTCATTTCACCAAAATGACCATAGGTAACATGACCTTAATCCTGAGTAAGTTGTGAACTCTTGCCAATGAGGGTGGTTTTTTATTTGTATGGGTGAGAGTGGCCAGATCGCCGACTCAACAAGCCTACTATTTTAGGGATTCTTTTGATTGGGGAGTTGGGAACTCATCTACACAAGATGAAATTCACTCCTTCCCCGAAGAAGAGGTAAGTTAATAAATTGCTTCCTTAAGGGTTAGTTCCGGGTCTTGAACAATGTGGCGCCACACCCTCTCCTGGCTTGAGAGGGATTTAGTCATAGTAGGACTATGAGTTATTGTTCATTAGAAGGATCAGTGGCACTTAAGGAGTTAGATGTAACTATAGGGACAAAACGGTAATTTAGCCCAGCTGTACTTACGAACAATTTGTGAAGGGTCATCATACAGTTGATTGGTTATATCCAATGGACACAAAAATATATCTGTAGTGTGAAGAGTGCAACTGTCGGTCTTTAGTGGAGTGCCCAACAGTTAATGAGTGGTGGATAATGTAATTAAAGAGTTTAATTAATTATTCATGTACCGTTGGAGCTTCAAGCTACATGTCCATAAGGTCCCCTTGGTAGCTCAAAAAGATCTAATTGAGAATCAATATTTTGGTTAATTTGAATTGTTCAAATTAATAAGAGGAAATTTATATATGATATAATTAAATTGATTCAATTATATATGATATAATTGTTATAATATATTTGATACATTATAGTTTAATTGGAGGAAATGAATATTTGAATGAGATTCAAATAGTTGTTAATTTTAATATGAATGTGATTTATATTAAATGCTATAAAATAGAGGAAAAGAACTATAGTTTATATTGTATATGATGCAATATTAAAACTATAGGTTATAAATATAATATGATAAGTTGGTTATCATATTTATTTATATTATTTATTATTTTATTATTTTGAATAATAATCTATTTTTTCTCTCCAACCACCTTAGTAGGTGGTTAAGTAGTTTTTTATGGCAAATGGGATAAATGAAAATAAGTTTCTATTTTTTTCCCTAACAAGTATACACGACAAATACAAAGTCTATACGACGGGCTGATACACTATACGATTGAGAAGCTTTCTATACGATAGAAGAGTTTTGTCTTCCTTAATCTTCTTCCTCCTCCAAACTCAAATTTCCTCCTTACTAAAATAGTCAGAGCCCACAACTCCTGGACTCTCACCTCAAGTATACCGAAGGTTCCAAGTGGTCGCATCTTCTATTTTGGTTCGTGATTTTCTTAAAGAGGGTCTTCAAGTTTTGTTGTTGTTTGTAGAGTTCGTGACAGTTGAGGGTTTTACGAGAAGAAGTGTTCTTCAAAGGTATATTCTCTTAAACTCTATTTCTTGTTTAAAAAGCATGTTGTAATTTTACTTAGAATGCATAATCTGTATATTTAGTGTACATTCGTGTTTTCAATCTAAATGGAGTTTGGACGATCTGCTTTCACTCATGGATCTCTTTAAAAGCGAGTTCCTACAATTGGTATCAGAGCCAGGTTGTTGCGTTCTGATTCCAATTTTCATTTCTGTATTGAAATCGTTTACAGTAGTGGTGGGTTTTAGTTTCTTCATTGCGTTTAACTGTTAAATGTATGTGGATGTTTTTTTATGGATGTTTAGGGGATAAATGTCTCTGTTTTTGGCTTTATGTTTACTTTTACAAAAGTTAAATTTGTAAGGGCCCCTGTCTTTTTGGGCATTAAACTCAAAATCGAGTCTGTATTCGTTTGGTTTTGAGTCGTTCGTGAAGCTTCAAAAGAAAGGTTGCAGTGTGTTTCGATGGAGAAGACGAAACAGTAGCCACATCGTGGAGCTATAGCGAAACAATCGTTTAGATTTTGCTATGCATTCGTGTAGCATCTGCTAACTGATCGCATAGCTAATGCTACGCGATCGTGTAGAGTTTACTACACAATCGTGTTTCATTGGCTGCATGATCGCATAGGTGCTCAATGGGTAGACGATTGTGCAGTATATGATACTCAACGCAAGGCTTGCGTGCTAAACGATCGTGTAGACTATCATGCTCATCGCATAGTCAGTAGTTACACGATCACATAGTATACGATATCGATACTCGCTACACGATCGTGTAGACTATCATGCTCATCGCATAGTCAGTAGCTACATGATCACATGGTATGTGATACTCGATGCACGTTGCACGATCGCGTAGACTTTCATGCTCATCGCATAGTTAAAATCTATGCAATCGCTTATACATGATCATTTATACTCGACGCCTCGTTACTTGACGATCAGGAGTTTGCTACTCGATCAAGTTGCAAGGGTTCTTGATGGAGCGGTTCAAGGTGAGCAGTTCAAGACCCAGTTCACTTGTTTCGAACCGGTGGACTCAAATTTTGTAATAGTTTAGCCATTTAATTTCCAGTTTTGAGATTATTTATCCCGGTCCATCAATTTTAGTTAAATATACATGTGATGTATGTTTATTTTATATGTCATAATGTATGTCATATAGTTTTAAAACCCACCATAGGTTATGTATTTCATTTCGTGCATCATTTTATCTTATAAGTGTTATAATATATTAGTATGTATGATTTAAATTACATAAGGCATGCTCATGCATCATATAATATAAGAGTTATAGTATATGTATGCATGCATTATAGCATATCCATTCATCATTTATATTATAAATGTTATGATGTAAGGTTAAATGTTTGTATGGAATGTATGCTATAGTTTAATTCATTATTTGTTTATATAAAAGTTATATATTAGTAATGAATGAACATTGCATGCAGCATGACACTACCTTAGGTTAATTTATAATTGTTATAAATAACTTATGTGTGTCTAGCTTGCAATGTTAGTTGGTTTTAATTGTTATAAAGAGTTGCATGCAAACCTTAGGCTTTAATCATTTTATAAAAGTGTTTTAAAATTTGATTGAGATAGACCTAAGATCACGTTTCTAATAAGATTAGAAATCTAAGTTTAATCTTTTAAATTGGTTTAATAGGATTAAATTGATTCCTAATAAAAGATCAAATATGTAACAAATGTATCTATAAGGGGCCTTTTGTCTAAGGTTAGTTCTGGCTAGGCTGGGGTATTTAAGTCGATGGAAACGTTGCACCTCTACGGGTGGCATTTGGGTAGGTAAATGCCAAGGTGAATGGAGAGAGTGTTCATAGTAAGTAGAATCAAAACGTGTGACAACATATCCCTCGGTCTCTCTCATTAGGTTGGATAAAGTTTTGTGCATCACCTCGTGCCATCGTGGGTGTCACCCCTAAAGGATGGCAGTTTTGCATAACTCTTTATTTAATCTCCAGAAGTGGATAATGTTGCTTTAGTCTCTTGTCCTAATCGGATTTTCTCTAAGGTTGACTCATTAGAACGGGACTCTAGAACCTAAAATGAGGGGTTACACTTACACAGAATTGTTAAGGATGTTAATAAATTCTAGACCAAACAAAGGTGACTATTAGATTCATTTACAAGGAGTTGTTTCTGTCTAATGGTTGAGAATGTCTCATTTCAGTGAAAGGGCACTTGATCACCCTACGGTGACTTTTGTCCTGCCTCACTGAAGCATCATTGCAAAATAGATGTAACTTAGGGTACACTAAACTATTTTGCTAAAACATGATTGGTTTTACAAAACTGGTTTAATGCAAGTAGACTTAATTAAGTTTGTTTTGTTTCAGCAATTATATTATGGCTATTGTGACTCTTAGCTTACTTGCCCCCGATAAACTAACTGGCGAGAACTATGCTAGTTGGAAAAATACAATAAACACAATTTTAATCATCGATGATCTCCAATGTGTCCTAACAGAGGAGTGTCCTCCCATTCCAGCTCCTACTGCTCCTCAAAATATTCGGGAAGCATATGAACGATGAACAAGGGCGAACAAGAAAGCTCGAGCGTACATCTTAGCTAGCCTTAATGAAGCATTGGCCAAGAAGCATGAGCCCATGGTCACTGCACACGAGATCATGGATTCCCTACGAGGAATGTTCGGACAACCACCCGCACAGCTCAGACACGACGCTCTCAAGTACATCTTCAACTCACAGATGCAAAAAGAGTCATCTGTTCGGGAACACGTTCTCAACATGATGATCCACTTCAACGTGGCTAAGATGAATGAGTCGAGCATTGATGAGGCCAGTTAGGCTAGCATAATTCTGGAATCTTTACAGATAACTTCCTTCATTTCTGTAGCAATGTTGTTCTGAATAAGATTACTATAATCTTACTACTATGCTCAACGAGCTACAGACATTCCAATCCTTGTTGCAAAAACAAGGAGAAGAAGGGTGAAAAAAATGTTGTTTCATCGTCTAAAAAGTTCCACAAAGGTTTGATCTCTGGAACTAAATCTGCACCTTCTTCCTCCAGCACCAAAAAGTGGAAGAAGAAGAAGAAGGGTAGTAAGGGGAGGGCACCTGCTAACCCACAAGTGGCTATTCCAAGGGGTAGACAACCAGTAAGGGTTAAAAAGGAAAATGTTTCCATTGCAACCAGGACGAGCACTAGAAGAGGTGTTGTCCTAGATATTTAGCAGAGAAGAAGAAGACCAAACAAGGTAAATGTGATTTTCTTGTCTTGGAAACTTGTTTAGTGGAGAATGATGATTTTGCCTGAATTATTGACTTTGGGGCCACTAACCATGTTTCTTCTTCATTTCAGGGAATTAATTCCTGGTGAGATGACAATGCGAGTTGGAACCGGGCACGTTGTCTCAGTTGTGGTAGTGGGAGCTCTTCAATTAACTTTACATAACAAATTTCTCATTTTGAATGATGTCTTTGTTGTTCCTGATTTAAAGAGGAACTTAGTGTTTGTTAGAATGTAAATATCAACTTATTTTTTCTTATAATAAAGTTTTTATTACTAAGAATGGAGCTGATATATGTTCTGCTCAACTGGAAAATAATTTGTATGTGCTAAGGCTGTTAGCAACAAATGCCCTCCATAACATAGAGATGTTTAAAACTGTCGTAACTCAAAATAAACGACTTAGAATTTCTCCGAAGGAAAATGTCCATCTTTGGCACCTAAGATTAGGACACATTAATCTCAATAGGATTGAGAGGTTGGTGAAGAATGGACTTCTAAGCGAGTTAGAAGAAAATTCTTTATCTGTGTGTGAGTCATGCCTTGAAGGCAAAATGAAAAAAAGGCCTTTTACTGGAAAAGGTCATAGGGCCAAAGAGCCTCTAGAGCTAGTGCATTCAGACCTTTGTGGTCCGAAAAATGTAAGAGCCAGGGGAGATTATGAATATTTCATCACTTTCATTGATGATTTTTCTAGATATGGGTACGTTTATTTAATGCAACAAAATTTTGAGTCCTTTGAAAATTTCAAACAATTCAAGGCTGAAGTTGAAAACGCATTAAATAGAATGATTAAAACACTTCGATCTGATCTAGGTGGAGAGTTTTTGGATTCAACTTTCCAGAACCAGAACATAGAATAGTTTCTCAACTCTCAACACCTGGTACACCTCAGCAAAATGGTGTATTAGAGAGGAGAAATCGAACCCTATTGGATATGGTTCGGTCTATAATGAGTTACGCTTCCCTACCTGACTCATTTTGGGGTTATGCAGTGGAGACTGCAACTTATATCTTAAACTCTGTTTCCTCTAGGAGTGTTTCCAAAATACCTCTAGAGTTATGGAATGGTTATAAAGCTAGTTTACGTCATTTAAGAATCTAGGGTTGCCCAAAACATGTGCTTGAGGCCAACCCTAAGAAACTGGAACCACGTCCAAGGTTATGCCTATTTGTAGGCTACCTCAAGGGAATGAGAGGTGGTTATTTCTATGATCCTAAAGAAAACAAAGTATTTGTATCGACAAATGCTACTTTTCATGAGGAGAAGCACAGACCCAGAAGTAAAATCATGTTGAATGAGCTTTCTAAAGAAACTACTAAATCTTCAACAAGAGTTGTTGAAGAGCTTATTACCTCAACAAGAGGTGTTGAAGTAGGTTCATCTAGTAGGTCAAATCCACCTCAAGTGTTGAGGGAACCTCGACGTGGTGGGAGGGTTGCAAATCCACCTATTTGCTATATGGGTTTAATTGAAATCCTAGCTATAGTAGCTGATAGCGAGGTTGAAGATCCATTGTCTTATAAGAAGGCAATGGAGGATGTTGACAAAGATAAATGGATCAAAGCCATGGATCTCGAAATAAGTCTATACTTCAATTCAGTTTGGGATCTTGTAGACCAACCTGATAGGGTTAAACCTATAGGTTGTAAATGGTGCTATGACCTCTAAATTGCTTGAACTTTGAGAAATTTCTTAAATCTCAAAAGCAAGGTCTTTCCTCCATCATTTTTAATACATGAGGATATCCGTTGCATGTATACAAAAAACTACAAAAGCATATAAAAAAGTTCCATTAAATTACTCTATATGTTTTTACAAAATTAAAAAGTGAAATAAAAATTGAGGAAGAGGACATATGTTAAACAAAAGAGATGGTTGATGTCTTCTTATAGAAATAGAAGAGATAAAAGTTAAAATAGAGAAATTAAACTTCAAAAATTAAGAAGGAAAAGAAACATTAGGAGAGAGGTTGCTATTAACAAATTTTAAAAAAATGCTTAACAAATTTTCAAGGAAAAAAAAGAAAGCAAAGAAGTTAGACAACAGTTAACAAAATTAAAAAACAAAAAACAAAAACAAAAACAAACAAAAAAAAAAAGAGAGAGAAGATACCGGATGAAAAATGAGAGGTTGAAATTAAACTATTATAGAAAAAAAATTAGATCTTAAATTGTAGTCTGATTTTATTTTATTTTAAAAAAATATACTTTATTTGATGTGAAATAGAGATTATTAGATATAAAATGTGATTTCTAATAAAAAATTGTGAATAAGAGATTAGAGGATAAAAATGATTTGTTTTTATTGTTTATATTCACTTTTATTTAATCTAAAGTAGATATTAGAGATAAAATGTGATTTAAAAAAATCGTGAATAAGAGATTAGAGGATAAATGACTTCTTTCTTAATTAAAAAAAATCTTTTTATGATAAAGACGTAGAGATTATTAAAGATAAAAGTGATTAAAAAATAAATATATTTTTTTTGAATAAGAGTTAGAAAAAAATGAGATTTTTTAATTTATTCTCTCTTTATTTAATGTGAAGTAGATTATTAGTGATAAAATGAATTTTTTCAAATGATTTAAAAGTAAAATTACCTAACAAATTTTCCCCTATTGCCCTTTAGATAGCATAGATAAGGGGAATTTTTGTTGTTTTCGTGAATATTTCAGTTTCACACCATTTGAATCAACGTTTTTGTATGCATAGTCTTTAAATATGCATTTTTATTATTTATATATAAATTTTAAAATCTAGTTTTAAGTATGCATTTCTATTATATTTATTATTATTATTATTATTGTTAACTATATCATTGGGTTTTTTTTCTTTGTGTGTTAATTCTATTGAGAGAATATATGTTTACACTCAAAAATTTTAGAGGATTGTCAACATGAATGTAGCTCAACACATAGTGTTTGTACTATTGACCTCGAGATTGTGGACCAAAATACAGGATTTTAATAATAATTATATTTTATTTTGAATAAACATCATTTTTATTACATTTTTTTTTTAAATAATGAAATTAGTAGGTATATCGACTTACACTATTCATTGCGTTTTGTTTGAATACACCTAAGAAAGTGAAGGATAAAATTGATATATTTATTAGTTTAATGTTTAGATTTATTAATAACCTTCAAAATTTATGAGTGATATTTTTCCAATATACTTTTTGTAAAAAAGATACCAATAATGTAGTTGGACTATGACATTTAATCACTAATATGAAATAATAATCTATCTATCTATCTTATATCATTATATCATATATATTCTACGGAGATATGATTTGATTCAAAATCAAAGATTTGA